>NW_026462755.1:0-29087 GCF_021730395.1 Mercenaria mercenaria | reverse complement strand
TTAACCGCTAGGTCGGTTATAGTGTGTAACAGCTGTGTCGATTTAAAGTGTGTTACCGCTATGTCGGTTAACAGATAGGTCAGTTTACAGTGTGAACTAGGTTTTGCCCATTACTACGTAGCGTAATTCCTAGTTTCACAAGTCCGCAGTCTGCAGTTGCTATTTTAATCTATTTATTGAAAACATGCGCTTGCTTGCTCGTCAGTCAGTGGGCCTGATATCATGCGGCCTTTTCTGCCACTTATTAATATGATTGATATACAATTTTGTTCAATACACTTTGGTGTAACTTGTTTGTATGTTGAAGTGTTGACCTGGAATAAAGTATTATCGCTTATATAATGTTGCTAGTTATTTCCTTGAGAAGTCCTAAAATAATTGTTTCTATCAAAAGATTGGTCTAATTCACTTGCCACTTACAACTTGTGTGCGTTTGTTATATTTTTCTCAGACGATAGTGAAAAAATGCGACAATGACGCAAAAGCTGCAAGTGGAAAAATCTTGCACATTTATAAGTAGGGTGGCCAACCCACGTGACTTTTGGATACCTACATGGGGAAATAATATCTAAATACAGTTACATTTACTTTTTTTGATGGATTTTTATGAGATAAAGAATGTCGAAGATAGCAAAATGTGTGCTTTCTTCAGAACGAAAATTCTGCAATTAATTCGTTATAATTTTCTAGAGCACTTCACCCATTCGCAAACGTGTGCACGTTAACTACACTGTTAGTCCACAAAAAGTAGTTGGGCGAAAATTTGAGAAAAGTACTGAGACTGGTGCCAGATACTTTGTGCGGAGGAAAATTAACATTTTGCTGACTTTGAAGAAATTATGTTTTTGAAAATCTGTCAAATAATAAGGAAAATATAGGCAAAATGTTACCAGAATCGAAAAGTTTTTTCCGTGCGTATCGTATCCAAAAGTTACGTTGGTTGGCCACTGATAATATAAAATTTTACATGTGTAATAATGCAATTCATATCTTCCAAATGATGTAAATAATAAAATGAGTTTAGATGACGTAATTCTTCATAATATAGTTAGAATTCTTTTGTAACACAAGAGCAGTTCCACGTGAATATTGTCACTTGTTCTTGATAGTCACTTTTGACAATCCTTACCATAATTAATTTGATTCTATATCTACAATGGTTTTGTTGAAAGGGCGGTCATAAAGTTCTCATTTTATAAACTTCATAATTGTTTTGACAAGCACCGACCACACTATCAATTACCAGTCAACTCCGTACAGCAACTTTCAAAAATGTTTAACAATATTCCTACTGAAATCATTTTGTAGGACCTTAAGGCTATCATACGACATTTTGTACTTAGGTTAATTGTGTTGTTGTTCCATAACTGAATTTTAGTGTATTAAAACTTAAAGGCCACGCCAGAAAATGTTTAAGTTTCCACCATAGAGATATCTGTATAAAGTCACCTGATATGTTAAAGTGTTATTATTAACAGGATATCCAAGTACCTATCAGTCTCGCTCATGTGGTCTGGGACACATATAAAAGGGACAATACAAAGGAACTCAAGAGCTTACTATCTTACTTACATTCAACCTTCAGACTTCGACATCGCGCACTAACTTAAGAAATTTTAGTTTTGGCGAAATATTTTCTTTGCGGAGTTTCTATTAAAATTATTATAAAAAGTCATTTGAGAAAATTGTAGAGATCTGTATTATTTAATTCAATAACAATTTATCTACGACAGTGAAAGAAATAAACTTGTAGACTGTAGAAGAAGTGTTTGGGTTAATTAACTGAATCATTTTTTTAATTACAATAGGGTTACACTATTATTTCTTGTGGCATTTAATATGGTAAAGCTATTTTATGGTGGTCATGCATGAGTAAACTTTGCCGAATGAATAAAATGTATGCTTTATTTAGAAGCATTTACACATAACCAAATCCATATAATTTCAAGTACATTTAATTCCCTCTTTTTTCCTTTTTTAAAGTTTTAATCCGTGTTATCACAATTTTGTAAACGATATTTTTCTCAAATTTTGAATAGTAACCATGATCTTCAGATAGGAAATAAGCATACCATAAAATGAGTGCTCAAAATTCATTTTTCTTTTAGGAATAAATGTAATCAAGGTTCTTTTGAATCTTAGCGCTGGCTAATCATGAACAGACTCAATCAAGCCAAGTCTGCTATTATTTTTCTTGGTTGCATTTTTCGCTTCCAAATGATCTTTTAACAGATTTTATCATCTGGTCTTCATGCAATGGTGATCAACGTAGATCAATGCAAATAAATTAGGGTTCATCATAAATGGTAACCTTCCAGCTAAACCAGTCAAGAGGCTAAAATTAGTTAGATATTTCAATAATATGTATATAATAATGCATCATATTTTAAAGTGGCAAATAATTGTATTAAATAAATCTTATTCCCGTCTGGAGAATCTTTTAACAGGCGTAAAAGCAAAAAAGAGCATCGAGCGTAAACAAAAACGATCGTTTAATTCATATACTCACGTAACATATGCGCATATAGTCAAAACAGGCAGAGCAACAAGTGATGGTCGTGAGTTCGGACCCCGCTCCTCCAACTAAAATTGCTCATATTAGGATAAGAGTCCCGTGTTGGAGTGTTTTACACCTGACACGCTAAAGAACCAGGGAAGCTTCTGGAATTGGAACCTCCTCTTATATTGCTCTATCCTCCCTCTAACATTACTAACAGTCTTTTGGAGGCCATGTAAAGACAAAATGTTTCCGAAATGACACATTTCATAATAATGTGCATGACATGCCAACGGTGGTATTAGGTTTTACACAACAGTTGGTTTGGGGTTTACCGCCGTTTTCAACAGTATTTCAGTTATGTATCGGCGAGCTCTTAACCTAACCAGTATGGATTCTGTACCAGTACAAACCTGTTCTCCGCAAGTAACTGCCAACTTCCCCACATGAATCAGAGGTGGAGGACGAATGATTACAGACACAAGACACAATGTCTTTTATGAAATCGACATGGAGAACATACGCCTCGCCCAGGGCTCAAACTGACGACTTCGACATCCGTAGATCTGCACTCTCCCTATTGAGCATTGCGGGCGGGCTCAAAACATTTACATACTGTTAATATAAAGAGGATAGTTCCAGGTATTTTGTTACGCAACAAATCTTTCTGAAACCATGCACATGAGTAATGCAGCTTTTCTGAAAGAAACTGTTCCAGGGAATTAATGTAAAAATGTTGGCTTTAAATAAATGGTTACTTTTATTTAGAAAATGTATGCTTTAGATGAGACACGAAATGGGCTTCTTCCAAAAATGACACGTCGAGGTAATTGCTTGCAGACTCTACATTTATGATTGGAAGCACGTGACAGATTTGTAATTTGGTGATCAAATTGCAGCGTGCTTAATCTATCAGTAAAATTTACCAATTAAATTATATTTGTTTTAGGAACAAACTTTTCAGTACTTGAGGATGTTTGTGTCTAATGCAATCATATTTTGCAACAATAAGGCGTAAAAAAATTGTTTGTTTCCGGTGGCCCGACATACCCTATTTTTTTGCCGCCGACCCTAAACTTTTTTAGCGGTAAAATCGGACCGCATATTTTTGCGACGCCGCGCAATAAAAATCGTGCCGTATATGTTCAACTTTATCTGCACACTAAACATCAAATATAACAATATGACTGTCTGAGAGTCATGAAAAGTCAGTTTTTAGACGGGATTTATAGTAGTAAGACGTTGAACAACCACTTGCAGCTTTATTAATTCACAATTTCGGCATACCAGTCAAAACTCCATTGTCTGGCATTTCCAGTTAATCCAGAATTTTAGATTGGGGTAGGGAGTGATGGTATTAATCTCAATGCAGCTCAAAGATGCAAATCATATTCCTGGCCAGTGGGCTTTTACTTGACTTTAGTTTGAAATATAAATGTTGGTTGTTGAATAATATTCAATATTAAATGTATTATTTAAAGAGAGAATCCACAGCAAGATTTCATTCAAGTTTCATGTTTAATCAAATATAAACCCCGTTCTTCGCAAGTAATTGCCAACTTCTCCACATGAATTAGCGGCAGAGAATGAATGATATAGTACACAACGATTCTATGACCACTTGATCCGTAGATCGACTGCTCTAGCTATTGAGCTAATCGGACGGGCTAACCTGGAAATGAAAAAGCAACAACAACAAAACGCAAACATGTAAAGCAAGTATTTATTTCATAATATTTAAATACACAATCAAATGGAATTTTATATTGCTCAAACATCATCAGTCATTGTACATTCAGGTGTAAATCAAACATAACAATAGGATGCATGTTTATATGGTTTATAATCCCCCTACGATGGTGTTAGGTTAAAAAACAATTCCTACCTACCTACCCTATTTTTGTTTTGGCCATGTCACTGGAAACAATTTTTTAGGCCTAATATTATACACAATGAATGATGCAAAACAAAAAAATAATAAATGAAACAACTGACCAACAAATAATCTGACATAGATAATTACATTATGCTACAAAAATAAATTTCATGTATATTCTCATATATAAAATCGTGAATCAAGTTCAAGGACTGAAACAAAGTTAATGTTAATCTTTGCTGTTTTAAGACTGCAAAGTTTTCAAAGGAACATTTGAAAAAATAAACAACGTTGAAGATAAGAATTTTTCCAATGTTTCTTATTTGTCTCTGCTTATTTGTTGAATTCAATATAATGCAAAACCTGAGGGCTTTGACATGCATCTTTTAGTTGTCCTTTCTGTTTTAAATAAGGAAAAAGAGTTTTTTCAACTGCTTTAAGTTTTCCCATGTAAGATTTCCCCAGACATTTTTGGCACAAGAATGGAGAGAAAACAGTATATAATTATGTGGTTTTCCAGGTCACCTAGTCATTGTTTTATCCATATTGTTGAGATTCTTTCACAATGAGCATTAGTCATGACCATTGAATGATTAATGGTTATTAGCTTTGTATCGGGAAATATGCACGAGTTCTTCAGTGGAAATATTGCGCGACTTTAGGAGCGCAAAATTCTTCCGCTGAAGAACGAGTGCATATTTTCCGATGCAAAGATAATAACCTTTTTATTACATACGCATCTACACATATAAATATAATGTAAATATCATAAACTTGTTCAATAGTCTGAATAGGACTGACAATACTGAACTAAATAGAAAAAATAGTGCAATAACACACACTGAATTACTTTACGCACCCGATATGAAATTCAGGCGTCAGTGTATGGAAAAATATTGACGTTTCCGGTACCAGTGTAACTTAACGGGGAATAGAAACGAGTATGTAATAAGCCTTAATTTGCAACATCTTACATTGTTAACACATAAATGATCTTTCCCTGAGATTTTCTTCGTTTATTCGTCATTTTGAATTGGGCAGGGAACCAGATGACCACCATCACTCATAGACAAAATATGTTCAGCGGCGCGGAAAATGCAAACGGAGTAAATATGGTTCATTGCGGTGTGTTTGAACTTTGATATGTATGTTTTGCCAACTCAAAAGTCTTGTCTTATCCATTTTGTAATTCAGCTGATCAGAAGCAAGTAATCAAGAGAGCCGCATTTCAACGTTTTAAAAAGCTTACAGAGAGACAAACAGATATTGAAAAAGGAAAGGATATGGTACAAACAATGCATGGACGTGTGATGCAAGTGGCAGGGTAAGATTTTTCTGTATGACTTGTCATTTACCGTTTTGATTACTGATTTATCAAAAGAAGTAAAAATATATCTGTGATACGTAGATAGAACTTTTGAAACGAATGTCTTTAGATCTATGTACACAAAACAGATCTGACTGTTTGCCAAATTCTAGTGGAATGTCAATGTGTTCAATATTTGAAGAGAGCTGAAAGCTTTTCAAAATTCAATTGTTGGTTATAATGACTGTATGAAAAGAAAATTGACAAAGACATCAGAAGCATTTAATAATTCACATAAAACAGTTGTAAGCGGGAGAAACGTTTGTAGATACAGTAGCCTCCAAAAATCGTTGTTCCCATTTACATGTAACAACTTTTTTTTACAGCGATCCTTCAACAGCTATATGGAATGAATGCCCTGTAAACATTTTGCAACTTTCTCGCTTCTGTAGAAACAACATTCTTTATATTGCCAACCATTGCTTCCAGTGTGACCAGGAATTGGTGGATATTTTTTGTATTGTGACCTCCTACCTAGGACATAAATTAGCTCGCTGAAAATAAATGCGGCTTTAAGCGCAAAGTTTAAAATGGCTGTTCTTAAAATCCAGGAATATCCAAAACTTTAACTAGTTTTAAAATTCCATAGTGGTTTAACTTTTTTTTTTCAATCTATGTACATGATAAATATGATGTTATTTGCCAACTATTTCCGAACTACTGATGTAAAAGAACTGCCGTTTAGAAGTGATTATTGTCACTTTCGTTTTAGTCTAGGAAGATTATAGATTAGCTTCTAGACTGATAACAAAAAATTACAGATTGCAAGCCTAATAGGGACAAATGCCAGTCTATATATCAGAACATCTAAAACAATCGAGTAAAAAGGGATGAATATCCACAGATTAAGCTATGTTCCTAAAACTCTGCCACCCCAAAACGCAACCTAAATAACCCGTGCGTGCACCACACAAGCACAGATACGCACGGACAAAGCAAAAATGTGGGGGTCAAAACAAACAAAACAATACAGTGGGAAGTCACATTAGAACGGTCAGTGGCAACTTAAAACAAGTTATCATGCACATCTTATCTTAGTCTTACCAAAGTCAAAGCACAGTGTAAATAAAAATAATTCTCGCAAGGTGAATTCCTAATACCCCCAAAATACAACAGACGGAACGGCTTGCCAAACACAAAAATGGTGTTATATACAAAAAGCAAACTTTAACAACCCCCAAACACATTTACTCAGCGATTTTGCGGAAGAACAGAAGCATCAAGAGAAATACCATTAAGGGTCAAACGAAGCAGGCCAGAAAACACCCTGTTCCGTCAGACACAGTGAAAAACAGCGTAGTACCCAACATTAAACACGTGGTGTGTCAAAGAACGTTTTAAATCTTTATATATTAACAAATACAGTTGGAAAATTGACATGACAATGACCCCATAAAAATCAGGTTTAGCTATATATTCTCGCATAAGTGTCTTTAAATGACTCCTAAATTTCAAAACTGTAATAAAATTTAGCAAATTATTTACATAGATTATCCTGCTAAAGAAGTTGACTACGTCCTTTAAAGTCCTCCACATGACTACAAGCTCTTTAAAACCGAATAATTGAGAAATATATATCCCATAAAATGTTGACTAGGGTACATCCACAGATTATGGTATGATGCTGAACATATAACATAGGCTGGCTACATGTACATTCGTAATCTTAAACATTAATATCTATCTAAGTCTTATGGTCTAGGAGTTCGTTTATGGAGATAATTCAAATCTCGTTGCAAAAGATGCGATTTCTTTTGTAGCCGAATTTCCTAAAAAAGAGGGATAAACGTGGTTGAGATTATTTACATGTAAATATTTATGTAATTTTTCAGATGTTTGGTCCTGGTTTATTTGACATCTACTGTCATGATAATGATGAATCCATCAAAGACTGGATACACCGGCTTTTTACTCCTAAATAATGGTACATACTTGAAATATTCTCGGTCAAACAAATTCAACGTAACCATGAAAACTACAGATCAGAATAAATTACAATTTCCTAGATCTATCACACGCGTAAAAACATATTCTGATAATAGACAGCAACAGCAGCAGCACCACCACCACCACCAACAACAGCAGAAACAGGAAGTGCGTCATATAGGATTCTTGAAAGTTCACAGAGCAGCAAGTTCTACTATGCAAAATATGTTCTTCCGATTCGGACTAAAACGCAATTTAACGTATGTATTTACAAAGCATCCGAAATACTTTTCCAGATCGGCCGAAATGCACTTACCGTTAGTGAAACCCCGATATAGAAAAGGATATGATATCCTTTGTAACCATGGTGTTTTCAATTACGATATTTACTCCTCTCTTCTACCGAAAGATACCGTTTACCTGGCTATTGTTAGAGACCCTCTTGCAGTGTTTATTTCAGCCGTTAACTATTACTCTCAGAAATCGCAGCAAATTGATTACATTGCACGAATTAGAGGGAACAGGCTACAGGAACTTATTCAAAGACCAGAAGTGTATGACAGGGAATTCTTCTCGTATACTAAAAACGTGATGGCACGAGACTTTGGGTTTCCGGAAACTATTGATCAAAGCCAAATAGACTCGAAGCTAAAAGAATTAGGTCGCATTTTCAAACTTGTCCTCCTTAGTGAACATTTTGAAGACTCTCTCATATTAATGAAACGATATTTTAACTGGAAACTGAAAGACATCTTGTTTCTACCAAATAACGTTTACGGAAAAGGGCAAACAGGAGTAGATCTTACATTAAATGATACAGAACAGTTCGAAATACGAAATCAACTCGATTACTCTGTATACAATTATTTCTACAAGAAATTTTGGGATCAGTTTAATGAGGAAACAGATGACATTGTCTCAGAAATAAAACAATTTAAAAGTGTTCTATTTCATCTCAAAACTTTCTGCAGTAATAAAATTGAATTTCCTGAAAACGATGACAGTGTGCTGACAGTGGAAGAATCGAAATGGACTGAACAATTTACTGTAAAATCTAAAGACTGTAAATATATGACCATGGACGAGTTAAAGTTTATTGAACTTTTACGCAAAAAACAAGGAAGCGAACTACAGATTCCAACTGTTGTGTAACAATATATATCTGTATGATTGATAGCTTTAATAAAACGTTTTAATACCTGAACATTTACAAAAAAGCTGAAATTTAAGATACTGACTGGCACGGAGGATACACATGTACTTCCAAGAATGGAAGAAATATGATGACATGGAAGACATTTGCATGCTCAGAATACTTACTTGCACAGAGGATACTCATTGGGACAATGCACAGGACACTTTATCGTGGTTGTGTATACAATGTAAGGATTCGAGTTCACAGATGTCATTGCAAAAATCATTCAAGTAAAAAACAACACAAAAAAAACAACAAAAAACTAGAGTTATGAGAATAAATGGACAAACATTCTGCTGCATTTTTCAATTGTTTAAAATGTGCAGTTGAGACATCAAATTTATATACCTTTCGAAACAGTTTCTACCAATGCACGCAATATCTTGAATTTAACCACGCATACATCGATTATTTCGTATATATTTGGTTTTACAATGTAATACTGGGGTTTTGTTATAAAATTTCATATATAGTAAGCAGATTTTGTTTGGATTTTCTTCCGCTTGTTCCTCTAAAATTGCATACTACCCATTTTATACATACAGTCGAATACCGTTACCTCGATATTCAAGGGACTGTAAAAATTGCATCGACGTATCCGAAGTTCGACGTAACGATATCGACTATCTGGGACTACTTTGTACTTGTGTCGGACGTCTATATTGTAATTATATCCAATGCGTATTCCAGGGGGTTTGAAAGGGGAAAGAAATAATATAAAACGTAAATACGATTTTAATTTTATTGACAAATAAAACAGCTTAATTAAATAGTAAATACATTTACATACATACAACTTTTTTAATTTTTCAAAATATACGTCAAAACATTATCATTTTTATTCCTTCCCTAAAGAAGTCTGACTGCAGCGGTAATGTTCCTAGCTGAGTAGTCATTTTGACTGTGCTTCGATAACGAAAATTTGCCAGTTAAATACGCATATTGTTACTCAATCCTAAATGGCAGATCTTTACTCCGTCAAACAGAAAAATATTTCATCCAAATTAGTTGTTATATCGGAAAACAGCTTGCTCGCTTGCACGCTGTTTTATAAGACTAATTATTGGGAAAAAAATGCAAACTTCCTGACATTTAAATTGGATTAAAGACTAAATAACAAACAAAACAAACACACAAACTAGCTTGATTATTATTAATACATCGCCGAACAACAGTAGGTTGATTTTCACACCTTACAAATAACATGGATATTTTTTGACAAGCTGTGATATCGACGAAACCAGGTGTAAAAACAATACAGGTAAGTTGACGGGACTAAAAAATCTCATCGAGCTAAACAAAATATCGAGCAAATCATATCGAGGTAATGATAAACAATTACATTAAAATATATAGGGAAAAATCGGGACCGACTAAAACACATCGTGCTAACCGGAGTATCGAGCTAACCGATATCGATGTAACGATATTCAACTGTATATTATTATGATGCTGTTTCACACCAGTTTATTTATATTTTGATATCTAGTACAACGACTATATGCATTGCAAGGATCATATACATTTAGAAGATCAGGACCCTTCTAGGCCAAATGCTTAAGATTCAAGATTTTAAGTCATTTGCCACCCTAACAACTGTGGGTCTGAACCCACACCACCCCTCGAAATGCAGATATTCCATTTGGAACATGAGGCCTACGTCCTGTTGAGTTTAACTGGGTCTATCCAGCCTCCTGGTATACCAAGTATAATCTGGGATTCTTGTATTGTTTTCTAAGGTTAAAATGGAGCAACATTTATAGAGACTGCATATTGTGATAATCTATTTTTAGAACGTCTTTTATTGTAAATGACGTCTTTACTGGGTAACGTCGTCAACGTCATTGTTTTGTTTGCTGCATTCTACAACGGTTGATTAAAATTAGAAATATGAATTATTGTTAGTAATCAGTGGACATAACATTGGCGACGAGGAAAAAGTGAATGTAGTTGTCGACTTATATGTGAAGTTCGATAATACGGAGAACTATGGCGGAGAACAGCCAGAATTTGAAGATTTCTCCTTTCATCGGTGGTGAAGACTACAGGATGTCCAATGAAATATGGACGAAATGGATAGATAAGCTTGAACTTGAATTACGATTCGTTGAAATAACAGATCTTAAGAAGAAGAAAGATGCATTGTTGGTGTATGGAGGTAAGGAGATTAGGAAATTGGAAAATAATTCGACTGATCAGGAAACCGGTGATAGATACGAGAAGTTGAAGGCGAAATTAACTGAACATTTTGCCACGAAGAAGAATATATATTATAACAGATATATATTTCTGAAGATGAGACCAGAACATGGTGAATCAACGGGTTCATATGCTGCAAGATTGCGAGAAAAAACTGTAGGATGTGACTTTCATAACGACAACGAAAGGATTCTTGAACATCTGATACAGACATCGGAGAATGAAGAGTTGATCTGGAAGGTGATATATAAGAAATTAGACTTGCCGCAGACTTTGGCAGCCATGCAGTTGATTGAAGACACATCACGGCAGGTAAAGGAAATGAGCCAAGGAGGTGAGATAGCCAAATTTAATAGACAAGGCGACACCAGCGGGTTAAAGAGACATTCTGGGAATTAGCAAGCGAATGAAAAATGCAGATATTGCGACAGGAAGCACGCGAGGAAGGAATTGTGCCGGCTTGGGAAAAGAAATGTTCCAAGTGTAAGAAACAGAATCATTTTGCTGTGGTTTGTATTTCGGGAAGACCTCCTAGGAGACAAGGTAATGATGAATTCCCTGATTCGAGACGAAGTATCAGAGGGGATGAACATGTGTCAGATGATTCAGGTGATGAATATCCGAGATCAGAATTTATTGAAGATTCTGTTAAACACCTCAGGATCGGTAAGATAAAGGTCAGTAAGATTAGTGACTATCAGAAAACTATTCCCATTGCTGTGATTGACATGATTGTGCGAATGGAACCAGACAGTGGAGCTGATGCAAATGTTATGGACGAGTATCAATACAAAACTCTTAAGCGTAAGATAGAGGGTAATATTGACTTGAAGCGAAGCAAAACCAAACTGAGCACATTACAAAACGAATTACCTATTGTTGGTTAGTTCAGTGCTACACTTCGGAATGCTACTAGAGGGACAGAATCGTCTATCATTGTCGTGAAGTGTAAGGTCAATTCTCCACCACTTATCAGCAGGACAACGCTTGTAGAACTTGGTATGCTAGAGATTAGGGCGGCTGACGGTTCATTGAAAGAAGAGAATGAGTTGGGACTTGGAAGAACTTTTGCAATGAATGTTGTTCATGATTTAACGAGACCTGAAATTGTTGAAATACTGAAGACTTCTGATGAAATATTTCGAGGCATTGGGAGAATATTTGACTAGAAGAAAAATGAAGATTTTCTGGTCAAGTTCTCTATGAAAGCGGATGCTGTTCCGATTGCACAGAAACCCCGTTCAGTACCTTACTATTTACAAGAGTCATTACGTAAATGGTTAGATGAGTGTATCAAAGACGATATTTACGAGGTAGTCCAACCAGGTGAACCAATCACTTGGTGTTCGCCATAAGTGGTTCAACCAAAATCACGTTATGCAGGTGTGGACAAAGAGAACCTTGAACCTCATATGATCAGGGCAAGTGTTGATTTGCGTATTCCGAACAAATAAACAGAGAGAAATAGGATATTGCAGGCGCCAATTGTAGAAGATTTCACTTGCAAATTCATACATGCAAGTATTATTCGAAGATGGATTTGCGACAAAGCTATCACCAGCTGACCTTACACCCAGACTCTAGATCTATTGCGACTTTCAGCACACCCTTGGGTAATATGAGACCCAAACGGCTTATATTTGGTGCCAAAGCTTCTCAGGATCTTTTCGATGAGGCGATGTTCAGAATTTTCGGTGATATTCCGTTATGCATGAATCAAAGAGATGATATACTGATTGGAGGTACGACATTAGAGGAACACAACAAGACCTTGCAAACAGTTCTGCAACGTGCAGAAAAACTTTGGTATAACTTTAAACAAAGAGAAGTGTCAATTCGGTGTGCAAGAATTAGAATTCTATGGATACAGATTTACAAATAAAGGATTGAAACCAACTGCAGATAAAGTGAAAGCTCCAGGATCAAAAGAAGAGGTCCGTAGTTTCTTGAGTATGATAGGATATTTATCCAAGTTTATTCCTCGATATGCAGTCTTACCAGCACCTTTGAGAATATTGACAGGTAAAGATATTCCTTTCTCATGGGGTCCAGAAGAGCAAGCTGCGTTTCAGAAACTGAAAGATAGCATTACTGATGAGAACACAATGGCATTTTTCGATCCAAGAAGACCGATCATTGTTTGGGCAGAAGCGAGTTTTCACGAAGGACTCTCAGCTGGATTGTTCCAGAAAACTGGCAAGGGACTGCAACCCGTTCATTACATAAGCAGGTCTATGACAACTGCAGAGAAGTGATACAGCCAAACAGAAAAAGATGCACTGGTTGTCAAGTGGGCGAAGACAAGATTTTTGATGTATTTGCTTACAGAAAATATCATTAAAATGATTGTATTCAACGAACATGGCGTTGTCACTGATAGCATAAAGTAGAGATACTGCGGAAGATGAGATACTGCGGAAAATCAAAGATATCATGAGAAGAAACCGTTGGAAAGATTAAGGAAATGATGATCAATGGAGAGAACGCTTATTGCGTATACCGGAAAGATGTAAAAAGAATGAAGGTTGAAAACCAAGTTACTGGTGATGACACTGGAAGACAAGTTACCAGTGAGACTACTGATGAACATGAACTAAATAGAAGAGTTCAGCCCAAACGTACTCTACGATTACCATCAAGATCCAAAGACTATGTTTTAGACTTCAAGAAGCGAAATTAAAATTCTTTAAAATTTATCAATTTGTCCTTTCACATTGGCTTATCTACAATATGTGTTTAATTACTTAATTATATAATATGAATCTTTTATAACTTGGGAGAAATGTGATAATCTATTTTTAGAACGTCTTTTATTGTAAGTGACGTCGTTACTGGGTAACGTCGTCAACGTCATTGTTTTGTTTGCTGCATTCTACAATGATTGATTAAAATTAAAAATATGAATTATTGTTAGTAATTCATGAACATAACACATATGGTTGAAAAACGCAGTTACACACTGTTTTTGAAAGTTGTTACAACACTTGTGGCTAGATCAAACACGCTTTTACGCTGAATTGCAAGTGCATCGTTTATAAAAGGTAGTGGTTGCCCTAATTTCCTTTGAAATTTAGACAATATCAAATAACCATAGAATAGTGGCAAAGTAGTTCAGAAAAAATGTGCTGTTGTATCTTTACATCTATCTCCATACTGTTTGCAAGAGATCCTATTCCCAATTATTAAATTTGATTGATTGAATCTAAAAAGTACCCTAACATGAGTTGATTTGACAGCAAGTTAAACAAAAAAGGTCAAGCTATGTATACAGCAATAAATAACGGCTAACAAGCGAAACCGGTAACAAAGCATTAAGACGTCAATTATAATGTCAGTTATGACGTCAAAGTCCAGAATGATGTCCGGTCCATTACTAAACATGCGATAGTCAGGCCATTGTTGAAGAAGGTCGGACTTGAACTTGTGCTATCCAATTATCGCCCTGTGAGCAATTTGCCATTTCTATCGAAACTTATAGAGAAGGCGGCTCTTTTCTTATTAAATAAACATGATAGTGAATACCATCTTCTTCCCAAGAATCAGTCAGCGTATAGACGCTTTCACTCATGCGAAACGGCTTTACTCCGATTAACCAGTGACTTGTTGGAAGGTTTGGAAAATCAGGAGGTCAGTGCTCTAATTGCACTGGATCTGAGTGCCGCCTTTGACACTGTTGACCACGATATTTTAGTGCAAGTGTTTCACTCTCAGTATGGGCTATGTGGTACAGCTCTCAACTGGATTGACTCGTATCTTAGGCCACGCAGTTGTAGTGTAAGTGTAGAAACTGCTATTTCAACTCCACGCCCATTAAAATGTAGCGTTCCCCAGGGTAGCTGTTTAGGCCCCTGGCTCTATCTCACTTGCGCAGGAACTCTATTTCATGTCATTCCCCAGTCATTAGAGAGTTTGAGATTTCAAACTTCGCCTTCCCCTTCAACGCCTCTCATATATATTTTGGGTACAACGTCACCGATATGCATGTATTTTATTTATATCACACGTTGCTACTAAAGTTTTCCATGTAATATCACGTAAGCCTAAGACTTCTCTTTATTACAATGCGAAATAAAAAGCTTAGTTTCAGGATTTCTGCTTATTAAGTTATTTGATTATCCATTATATAATTAGACTAAATTTGAAACACTATCAATAGGGATAAGAATAATGAAGTTTTGTATGGCTAATGATTTTAATTAAATACATTGAATTGAACCTGGAAGTATGAAGTTATCAACTGATATTGAGAAACTTTGAGATTTTGTTCAAACTTTAACTTCTACGGCATATTTTTGTCCCCAGGCGGTATCGAATATACCAGATGGGCCTTTTTGTCGTATGAAGTGAAGTTTTGAACGTCCGAAGATGTGATATCACGAAAGTCGAACCTTCATTCTTTTTACATCTACTCTGTCCACATACTCGGCATCAAAGACTGAAATCGGGATGGAGGCACATGGCATGAGAGTCATTTTACTTGAAAAATAAATAATTACGCGCGATTATCATTTGGTGGAACATTTTATTTTCACATCCAAATAAAATCAATCTGTTTGTGTCGGACACTTAATACGACAATTGCATTTTAATTATAAACATAAAATGGTACTAGTAAGACGGAAAATTCTTCTGAAGTATCAGACAATTTCAGATCTATGATATCATGATGAGAGACGTTTCCTGTTAGCCGTATGAAATAACTCCATTCTTTAAATGCACGGAACCAGAGCCTGGCAGAGGGACATTGTGGGTTAATTGCCCCTTTGATTCTTACATTTTACAAAGAAAGTCGGTCTTGAAACTCGGTGTGACCCTACCCTACCCCTACCCCCCCCCCCCCCCCCCCCCCCCCCACGAAATGGATGACCCCCTCTTTAATGTTGGTGTCCCTCTAACCAAAATTCCTGGATCCGCAGATGCTTTACTTATAAAATAGTATATTAAAATCATATTGTGCTGTCTGAGAGTTTGGCATTATATAGAGTCATACAGAGTGTCATTATCACTTTGATATGATCATTATAGGTTATTAACTTTGTATGTGGATATATGCACGAGTTCTGCAGCGGTAATATTGCGCGACTTTAGGAGCGCAATATTGTCTTCGAAAGAACGAGTGCATATATCCACATACAAAGTTGATAACCTTTTTATTACATATCCACTATCAAATGATTAATTTATATCTAAATTATCGTTCTGTCACGAAAGACAGGAAAACATAAGGAAAAAAATTCTCCAAAAACGCAATAAATAAATCAAACTGACGCGCATTAATATTTTCTGCGAAAATGACGTCAACTTGTTGTCGCAACGTGCGCGTGGACGCAATGGACGTCACGCGATTCTTATCATTACAACGTTAAGAAAACATTCCACGTCCTATATTAGTCCAACTCATGACGTAATTATAACTTTCACTTCATTTCAGTCTGATAAATTACTACGTGCCAGTATCTATTAGGTCAGATTAATCAAAGTGTAAAAGTAAACAAAATGTTGCAAAAATTACAAATTAAACAAACACACAATAGCAACAGAAATCTAAAGAAACGAGATCCGCAATGGACGGACCGTCAGGGGAGGTAACTATAGTCACGGATTGGGGCTAGTCCGATATGAAAGCGTTCAACGTCATGATATGGAAAAATATTGCACGATCGCGGTCCATTGAAACCCAATGGAAAATAATTTTAGGTATGTAATAATCATTTGTATTTCCTCTCAAGTATGATTTACAATCGTGCATTGTATACTGACTATACTGACATAATTTTATATAAAACCTAAATGTTTGGAGCAACACTAACGAGTTTTTACATTGTTCACATTGTTTTATCGTTTTATTTTTGTTTTTTGTTGTTGTTGTTTTTTTCTTTTTTTTTCTTTTTGTTTTTGTAATCGCTCTAACATCCATGCGATGATTACATTAATTGACATGTTTTTTTTTTATTTTATTTTCATTTTTCATTTTTGGTTGCGGGTTTATCCCGCTACCAAAGTTAAGTGTATTTCTGACAATCATGTAGCACCTTTATTTGATTCCTCCAAATCACATCCAAAGGAATTTGTTCATGTGCTACACAAAGTAGTCCCATTCATGAACAATGCGGATGAATTATCAATGATCAAGCAGTTCTTATTCATCCTCTATCCATTCACACTGGCCATTTAGATTATATAAGATCTGTCAATGATTAGGTATTCCAACCCATGATTACATCACTTCCAGCTGTTCATGTAAGGTCAGGCAGAGTTTATCTTAGATATGAGGCACATTAGTATTTGTTTCTTATACATGTATATTTATAGATTGGCATTTAAAATGAAAATAACTCTAGCAAAACCCGCAACCACCAGACATCTCAAGGCTTTGATTAAAACCTCTTGTAAAATTTCTGCCCTTTCGGACAATTGGTATCAAAATGCACGAAAAAAAAAACGATCATAATTACGGATAAATTGAATGGGCGGATTAAAAAAAGTAAGGTTTATTCTTATGTCTGAAATCTCAAGGAATTTTAATCGAACTTCAACTTCATACGTTAACTTCGCAAGTGTATGGGTTTGCTGATGACCATATTGCCAACAAACGCTTTCGACCAACTTCAGTTGAAAATGAGAAACAGGCTATTCAAGAACTTGAAAACTGTGCATTCACCATTGATAACTGGATGAAACAAAACAAACTTAAAATGAATACGTCAAAAACCGAATTCATCTTATTCGGTAGTAGACAGCAACTTGACAAATGTTCAATAACAGAAATTGACATTGCGGTTTAAGGATCATGTCAAGAGAAAATGTCAGACCGCAATGGTTAATTATCTTAGAATCAAAAATATTAGAAAATAACTTACTAAAGAGGCTACTGAAATTCTGGTATTATCACTGGTCATTTCACATATAGATTATTGCAATGCAATACTGTATGGTATTCCTCACTGTGAAATTCAGAAAATGCAAAGGATACAAAACATGTGTGCCAAACTCGTTTTAAGACTCAGCAAGTACGACAGTTCAAAACAAGCTTTGTTCCGATTACATTGGCTTCCTATCAAAGCTAGAATTGAATTTAAGATTTTAACTGTCATGTTTAATTGTTCAATCGTCCAAGCTCTTACTTGACTGAATTATTATCGGAGCAAGCACCAAAACGTAGTTTAAGGTCTTCAGACTCTGTTACAGGTTGTACGAGGTACCATTTAACAAACGTAAAACATTTGGCGACAGTAGTTTTCAAACTGTAGGGCCGAAACTATGGAACAAACTACCAGTAGAAGTGAGAAATTCTGATTCGGTAGACACTTATAAGAAAAAGCTCAAAACACTGTTTTTGAAAAACTTTGAATCATGGTTCTGATTATTTCTCTGTTGGTGGACTGAATATGGTAGAGACGCTGAATATACTCTACTATGTAGTGTGATCGACGTATGCTTTATACGCTATGTTGTAACTTGCACTGTACAGTAATTTTGTCAAATATGTCATGTTTCATTGTTTGATTCCATTATGTATATAGTTTATCATGATTTTTCTTTTTTAATCTAATGTACAACGCCAGTGGTGAATATACTATGTGTAAAATTAGGCGTTTAATCAAATAAAGCAGTTTCAGTTTCAGTTACTACCCAGAAGAAATGAAGCCAGCATAATTTTTACCATATTATTTCGGACAGCTTATACGAATATAATTTAAGCCTTCTTGTGATTTTGCCTCATTCAAACACTTAGATTTTTATACACCCTATAATGTGATAACGCGACACCACAAGACAACATGACAACGGATCGGAGATTGTTTTCCTATTGCAGTAAGTATTTCTAATTTTGTTTTTACATAAATGAATCTATGAAAACCAGATTCCTACCTGAAGTTCAATAATTCGCGATTTCCAGATTCAACATTTGAATTTTACAATAATTCAATATTTAAATAATTCACAATTTCATGAATTCTCGATTTCAATTATTCAGGATTTCAATAATTCAGAATTTCACAAATTCAGTAATTCAAGATTTCAATTATTATTCATTAATTCATAAGTTCATAAATTCACGATTCCTGTATTTCATGCCAAGAATTCTCGATTTAAATTATTCAGGATTACAATAATTCAGAATTTCACAAATTCAACATTTCAATTATTCAATAATTCAAGATTTAAATTATTCAATTCACAGCTTCATAAATTCACGATTTCCATATTTCATGTCAAAAATTCAAAAATTCAATTATTCACGATTTCAAGAATTCTCGATTTCATTTAAATACTTCATGATTTCTTCTTCACGAATTCATACTCAGAAATCGTGAATTATTGAAAATGAAATGTCACCACCGTCTTTCGTAATATTCATATACCTTGTGTTATTTCAGGCTATTGTGGCGACACTGTGGTCAATTTGCAAAATACATCGAAAACCATAAAAAACAAACTTAAATACTATAGCCAAAAGAAAACTTTTTCTGAAACATAAACAGCAGGGAAACGAAAAATATGTCTACATAATGTCGATTCTCCTATTAGATATTTTTTTTAAAATAAACTATTCCAAAGAATATATATTTCCCCAAAGACCTGAGTTTACTGTAAGACAACCGAAGAAGGAACCGCAATAATTATTCTCAACATATGTTTTTGTACCAGCATACTATGTGATCAATAAATGTCATCAGCGGTTGACGACTGCATTATATTTATGCTTTATGTAAAGAACAGTTACTGTAGTAATCACATCTTTTTCTTACATCATCTATTTGTTAGAATCATTCGTACAATCTCAATAATGAAATGAATGCAATGAAATAAAAAAAAAACAACAAAAACATACAATTCGGACGCTTTTACGTCGCTTTGGAATAACATATCTTCATATTTAAGACTGATTGAAGTAAGCAGATTTACTTCAGTGTTGTAAACTTTCAGGATTTAGATGGGAATGTCCCCAATGTAATTTTAAGAAATACATGATGCTTTTGCAGGACTATAATCAACAGCGGGAATATTCTACCAAATGTTGCAATCGTTATTTATGTATAGCAATTTAAAGCCACATCTGTGACTAGATATAGCAAATCACGGCAATTATAAGTAATTACGTAACAGCTTCTATGACAATTTTCCCTGTTAATGTATTTGATAAAATAATAAAATGTTCGTAATAAAGGTTTTTAGAAGATATTTTGGACGTAAGGAATGTAACTTAGCAAACTTAGCAAAATAATAGGTCTAGGTAAGGTTGTATTTGTTCACGAGAGGTACAGAAATGTGGAACACACTTCACACCCCTAGCATGTATCGTGTTGAATGGACATGACAATCCTGAAGGATCAGAAGTATTTACACAAGCAGTGTTTTGTTTGGCAGTCCATGGCTTTAGTTGCCAATGTGTGTATTATGCATTAAATCAGCTGTTGGAGTTCCTTTCATGACTGCTGTTCTATGAACGTGTAACATGGAAGGGATAAAGTGTTTGAGAATTTTTGCTGAATGAACTGTTGTAAACACAGTAATGTTATTTTGTAGGCCCCTCTGCACTAACCTCCTTCATGTGTACGCTTTGAAGTTGTTGTCTGTATGATTTAAAATGTCCATGATTTTACCATGTTCTAAACTATATATATGTTGCTGCATTGTTAAGAGGCAACGTTCTAGAAACATTGCATTTACTTGAAAATTGTAAAGTATCACAATAACATAATGGATGTATGGAGGTTCGCCCTCATTTGCAGAAAGAAAAAGATGGAAGAAAGGATATGACATGGTTGCTTTGTTCCAGTTACGACAACAGTTCAAACTGCCCTTGATGACTTTCTGCAATAAGTTGAATGTATTTGGAAGCTCAGTATATTGTAAATGCAAGGGTAATAAATGATTTATGTGTAAATAGCTGCGTTTGGCTAGGTTAACACATTTGGTGATAGGGCTAATTTTTGACGAAAATTCCAAGTCCATGTGGCGGGATTCGAACCCGCATCGCTAGGGTGCTAAGGAGTAGACAAACATACGCAGTTGTAAGAGATTAATTTAAAAGTACAGACCGTAAAATTGCAGAAGAAGCACGAGAAGTCAGTTCATGTCATTTTCTGTGGCGCGATGATATTGTCCGTTTCAAGTAAAATATTTCGACCAGTTTCACATATCTTGAATGTTTGATCTAATCATGACTTTGGTGTATAATTTTAACATGTTTTTTAAACAGGTGAGATTTGTCTGAAAGTTTAAACGGACATACTCGGAAAAATCTTCTGTCTAAGTGGAGGATGCTTCATGAAACATGTCATTTTATTGAAAGCTTCACCTCGATTTAGTGACCTACCTTTTCCTCCCACACGAACTTTGAGCAAATCATCCGGATTATACTGCTATAAAACAACTGTTTTACAAGACAGCAGAAAGACTACAAAACTTCCAGTATTTCTGGAAAAGTGCTAATATTTATATTTAATAATGTGTATCTTTTTATTAAGTTTACATATGTATAATCAATACAAACGTCTTTGTACAATTTTATCTGTTTTTGCTGAAACTTCTATACATGTATCTTACAAAGTTGTTATGGTGGTATGAGCATGAGATAATATACCCCTGGGAGAAATGCCCATCCTGCTAAGATAATTTTACCGAAAATATACAAGAGGACCCAATTACGCTATTTATGAGCTACTTACTGGCTAACGTGATAAAGGATGACACGCATTTCTTGTAATAATGTAATTTTACCTAAACTGATGAGTGATATAGTGTGCGACAAGGGCCTTACGTAGAGCACGTTTTAGGGATTGTTCTACAGTAACTCAGATAAATATACATATGACGTTGCCGTAAGTTTGCCAAAATGCAACAAAGGAAATAGCAGTATTTATTTTATAATGATATTATTAACTTACAAGCGTATGTCTGACAAATGACATCGAGAAATCTAACTGAACATTCAGAAAGCTGCACTTTCCAGTACCTGATATTTTCCACTTTGGTTAAAAAAATAATATTTTTTTACAATAGAATCTCGAGGGCTTGGTGCAAAACTATTGTAAGTGTATATAAATAAAGAACAAGATACAATAGTTTTGCGCCAAGCCCTCGAGATAATGACTTACTAGAGAAGGAACATAACGGTAATAAAAATACGCTTGTCTTAGAGGATGTTAAAACTTACTAAACTTAAATTTTATATTATATTGAACACTTTTGCTTTACTTTAAGGTGAAAAATAAACTAGAACTCTATGATAAAAACCGAGTAGACCGTTTCGAACATGTTAGACAAGCAAACATATGGTACGTTTTATTTAGCATGGCTGATTTTGCACTGCGACAACATACTTTTTACACTATGTTTGTTTTACAAGTAAGATCGAAGCATTGACCTCTCGTGAAAATATAATGCATGTGACGTTCACTGTTTGCTTTAAGTTACTATGTTGAGAGCTGCCGGTTACGTGCCACCACAACTATTGTAATGCTCTTTTGTTTAACTTTTTGACAAGTGTCATCTGTAAAATGATGTTTGTTATAATTTCTTCTTTATTTGATGTTTTATATTTTCAGACTACATCTATGATAGTAATGGAATCATATTATCGAAAACTACGTGGTTTAAAACCCATGACTGAACAATCTAAACTATTTTGTCATCCGGCCTAACCCCTCCCAGAACATACCGAGACCATCATAAAGCCAAGTCGTCTGTAAACATAAGACAATCCTGAGCTAGTTAATGCCGAAAGGAAAGGTGACAAAAGCAATTTTTACCTTCCGTTCTAAAATTAAAATTCACAAATAAAATAAGTTGATTAATCTCAAGTTTATCTTAGTGGCGCGATATTTGAAACCTTTTCATTAAGACGGATAGTCCGATATGGCGGACGAAGATAGAGTGCGTATACAGTGTACAATGGTTTTAATGTGTGTAATTATGGGGATACTTAAGATTGTTTGCCTGTACAAAGGTGAGATTTACTCTTTTATAAATACATTTCATATAATTTGGACTTTTTTCCTGTTCATGTGTATTTGACGCAGCACGTCTGTTATATAATATATTTTCATAACAGTTTCTATTTTTGTGCGGCCTGTTTTGCCATGTGCGGCTCTGTTTACTGAATTCAATGCTTCTATGAAGTTAATTTATTTTTAAAAAATATTTTCCTATAGTAGAAGAAATCCGCTCAAGCCGATGCTAGGGGGCGAAACTGCTGCCCTGAATAGACCTAATTAAACCAAGTGTATGCTGTTGTTTTACTTAATTACATGCTGTGATTGCAAATATATTGCAATGTGTGTAAAACCTAAAGCAATGTGACAGTGTACAAATGAGTTTAAATGTTGCAAAGTAATAATTTACGTCTAACTCTAATTTCCACTAGCTTTGTTTGAACTTGTATTTCAAAGGTCAAATTTACGTCGGTTGGCCGATTAACCTGGAGGTCTAGAATTCAAACCTCGTACTAAGACAAAATTTATTTGTGTTTATTTCGTTTAGGCAATGGACTCCCGAATAAAATAAAAGCTTTTCCCTCTTTTTATAATGACCTGATGTTAAACTAGAAAAATAAAAGCTTTTCTTTTTGTATGTATATTGCTGGTCTTATTTTATCGTACTTTGTATGTAACATACACATGCTTTATTTACTCTAGCTAGTTTAACTTGTAGGGTAATACAAATTGTAGATCCGATCAAAACTACTGTTAATTCATTCAGATAAAAGATTTTTATCTGACAGTGCTGTTGATATAATAGATATGCCGCACTTTCTAATAGTAGATATTGAAACTCCGCAGGTCGCCAAATTGAGACAGCGGCAAAATCGTGCCTTGCTGATAGCAAGTGGTCTTAGTTGTTCGAGAAATTATAACTTTATCAAAAGATGAATTTGTTCGAGAGTTATTTGTTGGCAACCATCCAAAAGCATTGGCTAAATTGTCTTCGTCAACTAATTTGATGATTCGTGAAAATCTTAATGTATATAATTATATTGTAAGAAGTGTCTGTTAGTAATGTCATAAGAATATAAATTCAAAAACCCAACAAAACATCTTAATTTCATGCAAAACATAGAACGAGTGGATGCTAAGGAAGGGGTACGGGTAGAAAAGGTTAGCGGTGGGGATGGGGGGGGTGCGGAATTGGGAAAAGGGAATGCTACGTTCCTTAAACACAGTTACCCTACAACGTAAACCACAGCAGCGCAGACACATACATACAAAAGAAAACAAATACATATACACATACATAGATAAACAAGAAGACAAGTAAGATATAACAATACTGTGGGGCACCACCCGAGACACACAGACACACAAACATTAGCAAGAAAAACAACTTATAAATGTATAAAGGGGAAATGACGATCGGGTTTGTGAGGAGATAGAGGACAGAACCGCTTACAACAAACAAGACAGCATACGCGTCACAAAATATCAGACGGACAGAAAAAAAGTTGAAAATAGGGGCATCGCTTTAGAACGGTCAGTTACCTGGGGGTTTAAACTCACTAAAGGCATGCCAACCTCGCACTTACCCTATTTCAACAAGTTAGTCAACACAACGTAGATAAAATCACTCTTCGCTGAGAAAGACTCTAAGACAAATGACAAAATATCAGATCATATAATGTAAAACATAAAATTAGGGTCAGTCTAAGGTATACTTATAATAATGTACTTAACAAATTGTCTGAAGTCAGAGCACCAAGAGTTTAACTTATGGGCACGACTCAAAAAGCTGCAAGACAAAATTCCACTCCCTCCATCCTTTTTTTAGGATTGAAGAAAAATGCATCAAGGAGTCTTACACTTAATTAGTAATCGAATCATCAAAATAGGAAATCGTAGCGATTAACTGTAGAGGAGTCAGTCACAGAACATGCACTGTGCTAAACGATTTTTGCATTTAGCCTCTTTTGATAAACTTTTAACAAGTTTTACAAATATCTGAATAAAATAAGGACTATATTTAATTTTCCGAATTTTATAAACTACATCTCCATAGCATTCTGGGTGTATAAGACCAAGTTTTAAAAGTATCTTAGGTTAAAAGTATATTTCTTTAACAGTTCGGACAATCTGTAGTTTAATTTAGTGAAAGTTTTCCATAGTTTATGACAACGGTAACCATGTTGTAGTAATTCATTGGTGATACTAAGATTTCTATCATTACAATCCTCTAACTGAGCATGCTCTTGCAAAACAAATAAATTGTGAAATATAGACACCGTATGATGTTGCTCATGAAAAGAGATTAATAAGGTATAAAAGGTAAAGGTAAAGGTATTGTTTATTGTAGTGTCGCCCTTACTGAAAGGGCCAGCCAATTTGGCTTATGAGACACCTTTATTGTGCGTACCAATTACCTGCCAACTCATACCGCTATGCCAGGCGCAAGGCGGACAGAAGTCGGTAACCATTCATTTAACTAGCTCGCGGCTCACGAACCGGCCATTTCGGAACGACTCCCATGACAAACATCCCCCGGACGAACGATCCCCATGGGGCTCGAACCTTCGACCTCCCGACGCCTTAACCGCTTGGCCACGGTGACCGGTATATTTGTCACTCCTGACTTCAAGGCCTTTTCCTCCGGATATAATGCTAAATTTGCATTTGTACTCTTTCAGGTCTTTCCAACTGGCATTCCGTATTTACAGTCGCTAGTATAAGCTATGAAATGATGAGTTCACGTCTGGTTTGCGAAACTGAAGATTTACTCTCAAAGGAACAAAATCGTGTCGGAGTTCCCGAGTTACTTGCTGCAAATTCCTTAGGCAGTATGTATAACAATTTCCATGATTACGGGCCGCGGTTATCGCAGAAATTAGTAAACATACATTCCATCAATTACCAAGGTATTGTATATCTACGCTGTTTTGTTTATTCTATTCCGTCCAATATATTTATGTTTAATACTCCAGTTAATCATGTTTGTTAGCTTAAAAGTTAACTTTATTTTATCTTATAATGTATTTTTCAGTACTTCACTTACGCTACTGGTTTTTATAAAGGAATTGGTGTGATTCCATGTGTGAGTCTACTGGTCTACTGATGTCTCCGACTATTCAATCTTTCGTTCATATACTAGACAAACGTTAACAATGCTCTTTTGTATTACAATTTTCAGCATTCTGCCAAATTTGAGCAACGCTGATTACATATTACAATGAAATAGAAGACATAAAAGAAATGTGTTTTGGTGCACAATCGTAGATATTGTTTTGGTTTGTATCTGTCTTTTTTATGTTTGATTAATGTCTGTTTATCTGATTATTGATTTATTATGTTTTTATTATTATTATTATTATTTTATTTTATTTAACATCGCACCGACACATGATAGGTCATATGGCCACTTTCCAGCTTTAATGGCGGAGGAAGACCCTAGGTGCTCCTCCGTGCATCATTTCACCACGCGCGGGCACCTTGGTAAAACCACCGACCTTCCGTTGATTAGTCAGTAATTTATTTAACATACCACGGTGAACCATTTACCAGAACCTGTCCTATCATTGTTACAAAGTTAGACTGGACAAGAGGCTACGTATTACGTACACATCTATCGTGCAATTATAATGCTCATTAACTAAGTTTCCATCAAAATGTACGAAATTTTTGTACTCTTTAAGTATAAATAAAGCAGCAATTCAAACAAGCTTTGTATTTAATTTATTTATTTTCAGGTGGCATTAATGGTTTGCTGCTCTTGTTGTATTGATGAACCCAAACACAAGCACAAGTCAGAAACATTGGAACAGACTGTCTAAACAGAACTAAATATTAATATTTGTTCGATTTAACGTCGCACCGACACAATTTTAGGACACATGGCGACTTTCCAGCTTTAATGGTGGAGGAAGACCCCAGGTGCCCCTCCGTGCGCAATTTCATCACGAGCGGGTACCTGGGTAGAACCACCGACCTTCCGTAAGCCAGCTGGATGGCTTCCTCACGTGAAGAATTCTACGCCCCAAATGAGGTTTCGAACCCACATCGATGAGGGGCAAATCGTTTCAAGTCAATGACTCTAACCACTCGGCCACGGAGGCCCCTAAACAGAACTAAAACCATTATGTATTTAAAGATACTGAAAAGAAGAAAGAACTATTTCTTTTAAATTTATTATTTGGAATGTAAATTTAACTGCATACACTTTTTTTCTTAGTTCTGTTTTTGTAAGTTATATCTTATTTCAACAGACATCCTTTCACATAATATATCATGAATAGTTCAGTGAAGTGTTAATTATCTTGTTCTGTGTATAACAAAAGGAAGTCCATGATATAAGATAGTACAGCTTTAGTTAACGTTTCAAAGTTTTGCTTGCAGTAGAATATACGATTATTGTAATTGTTATTCACTGACTGTGTCACCATGTTCTATGTTGAATTATTATCTGTTTGTAATTCAACATATTCTTTCTTAGGTTTTGATCAAAGCATATATATCGTATATTGAATATTGTTATATTACATCACCCCCTACCATCTTCTTACCTTTTAGCTACCTCCCACACCCCCAACAGATACACAATACCTGTCGATATTTCTTTAGTAGAAACAATATATTCTTGTCACAGTGTATTCACTTACAGCCATATTTTGGGTCCCGTGCGACTGGAAAAAAAGATTAATGCGACATATTCCAATCTGCTCCGTAATATCTGAAGTTCTTTTAAGCCATGTCGCCAGTCTGAGAACAATAGCACTATTTCAATGTAACTTCATAGACATTGTGCTTGCATAACCATCTAGCAAAGTTGTTCATGCAGGCAGCATAGCTCAGGTGAGTGATCTAGTACCATCTGGGTCCTCTTGGTTATGATTTCATATAGTAGACAGTATTTCGAACCTACCCTGATGACCCAGTTTTAAACCTGATCAAGTTTGTTTCAAGACAAACAGTTTTTCCATGAATTACATAGATCAGGTATAATATATAGTCTCTGAAGTGGTAACATTTTTTTCAGTAATTTGACAAGAAACAAGACCATCCACTTTGTAAATAGAAAGAGTTAGAACTCCACAGCTTGCCCATCACGACAAAATCGAAAACAATGCAGACTCGGTTCGATTGAGCCTGTTCTTGAACGATGTTGGAAATGCTTGTCACCGTCCACGTCCTCTAGCCTGGGGTAAAGAAAAACTGAGCATTTGCCCCACATTTCAAATATCTTGCCCCCACATTTCAAAGATCTTAAAAGATAAAAGAAAATAAACAATTTAGACACATTCGCAAATGTTTTTATATGGCGATGTACACCCCGACCTGGATAGTGTAACAAAAAAAAAATCGAACAATGTTTGAAAAAAGAAAAAGGTAAAATATACTAAGAAGCATTTTCTTTTATTTGAACTTGTAATCTCGTTTGACCCCATATGACACAGTTTTGAACTTGTCATATATTATGCAAACTAAGTTTCATAAAGACCAGGAAGAAATATGTATGACATCGAGAGTCTTAACAAGAATTTCCTATGATTTGACAAAGCAATCGATCTTTTGACTGCACATGACACTTTATGGTTAAGCGTAAACGGTAAAAAATATTAACACAAGGCGACGACGGACATAACGGTATCACAACTGATCACTTTGGGCTTTATGTGCTCGGTTAAGTAAAGAAAGATATAGTATAAGCTGTGCATTTGTAAAAACGGCCAATACACGTGCACGTAAACGCCGGCAAGTGACATGAAGCTATCAAAATAATTATGAACTATTTAGTCCGGCACTATGCTACTTAACACACTATATTTTACTATTTCTTAATACAATAACGCCTACTTTTGCAGTTATACCTTAACATGATCTTTAAAATCAATATTCATAAATAAGCATTAGTTAATACTGCCTTCCTATATCTTTCTTGCGGCGATATATGCCAGATCGGATCTAAGTAGAAGATATATTATTTGTTTTCCGATATGGGAGAAGAGCTAGAAATTATCTAAAAAGCATAATAATAATTAAGGTACTTATTGTTGGAATACTAAAGAGTGTATGTCTGCACAAAAGGTGAGTCTTAGATT
>NW_026462754.1:0-1970 GCF_021730395.1 Mercenaria mercenaria | reverse complement strand
ATAAAAACGACAGGGGAAAAATGCTTGTTTGTCTATTTTGGATCTGATACATTAATATGTTCTGTATAATAAAATATATGTGTTAGAATTAGGTTTTGTGTGTATATAGATGGGTATCATTACGATATATATGTATGAGGAGACTTTTCAGGTTAAGGAAGATGGGTGGTTCTGCCTAGGTACCCGCTCGTGCCTGAAATAATGGTCGGAGGGGCACCTTGGGTCTTGCTCCACCATCTGCCAGCTTGGGAAGCACAAGCCTTATTTCATATTTAAGTCAAATGTGGTACATATATAATATATAAGAGTGTATATAATTAACCTCATATTATGAAGATTGATGTTTCATTTAAACTTTAGATATCATAAAACTCTGAAATGTTTGTTATTAACATTCAGTTGTATTTTTGGTATATGAGATCTTCACGATTTTGCTGAAATCTTTTTATATCAAGTTTTGTAAAATAAATATAAAGAAAATTACACTGCATTATCTTGATTTATATCTTAAATCATTAGCTCATGTAACCCAGTTAGTATTTGTGTTGTGTCATGGCATCCGCCGTCGTAAATATTTTATTGAGGACTCAGTTTCTGTAATTCTGAAAAGCATTTGTGGCCGTTATTGTAAGTGACATGTCGATATTGCAGTGTAGCAGCCAACATGTATGCGGCAACTGTTTGTTTTGACGTTCAGTACATTTCTTATTTGAAATGTAAAACAAAATTTTTTTTCTTGTCTGATATCCACAATTTTTGTCGATATGATAGAGAAGATAATTTTGTGAAAGAAAAATAAATATCATTATAACAAGTGTTTCAGCTGGAGTTATCTTTTCGTTAAGAATTTAGTTTGCATGCAAAGAAAACATGCAAGTAATGTACAAAACGAGTAGATTTTATAAATTTGTAACGAAAAGGTATTTTTTGCATTTAATAACCATGATAAGGAACTTATAAACATACATATTTTATAATAGCTGAAAGAAAATCTCAAATTGATGACGTGTATAGTAGATAATTAATTAGACTAACTCCTAGACTATGATAAATTACTTTTGTCATTTTTTATTTTCAATATTGTGAATATAGCCTGTCTATATCCTATGTCCAATATCATATGATACTCTGAAATAGACTGGCATTTGTCACCGTTTTGTAAAATAAAAGAAAAATTACAAAAGTTGTTTATAGCATAATAATAATCTGGATTTTGGAAAAAGGTCATTACGAAATTAAAACAACACACAATGTCTGGTGATCTGTTTTGGATCGATGGAAATGGTTTGACAAAAACTTATTTTGTACGCTTTGAATATTATCTACATAAACATTTTTTATTATATATTTTAAGGTCAGATACGATAATATTCAAAGCTCCCAAAGCCCCTTGCCGGCGGGTGGATAGAAAATGCCGGCTGTATCTCCATGCAGAGGGGTAAGACTCCCCCGAAAATGGAGCCACCTGTTTGCCGTGGGTGGCGGCCCGTAAGCCGGAGAGGAGGGTCCTGGATGTTGAGGTGCCCCATAGCGTCCTGGGGAGGTGATGCATATTTGTTTTCATGTGTGTATCACCTTTTCGTGGTGTGGATGTCAATACACATCTTTGGCCTCTAATTCGGTGTAGACGTTTTGGCGGTCGTATTGGCCCGATACGATCAATCGGCTAGTCATGCCAAACCCTAGGAAATCTCACATTTACGTTTACATTATTTTCTATTGTTTATTTAAAACTGCACCCTGATGTTTTCATTTTTGTATTTTCACCAACATAATTCTGAAACAAATTACGTTACACAAAATCTAATTTTACTCTGCTCTATTGTCACATTTTACTGTGTTTAGCAAACTTTATATTACGTTCACACAAATTTATTTAACAATATATTTTCATACTTACTTCAGTCTATGTTTCCTAGAAGGCGGTGGCTTAGGGCCAATCGGGTGGGTAGAGTAACAATCCTTTGAAT
>NW_026462753.1:0-23347 GCF_021730395.1 Mercenaria mercenaria | reverse complement strand
TTATTTAAAAAGATAATTTTATGTTGGATTTAAGAATGTCAAATTTTCATACATTGCTTGGATTTGGGGAAAAAAAGCTTTGAGAAATATGAATGGGGAACTACAACCCCAAAATATAACTAACCTCTGTGGATACAATTTATATTCATTGTGATCTTATTGATAATTCACTTGTTGATGGTAATTTCAGTGATATTATCTATGCTTTAAGTACGTAGATTTAACAAGAGCTTATCCATTTACAAAAGAACCACAAAGGTTGGATATTCTGAAATTAATAAAAAATATTATAAATTCAATATGAATATATATTACAGACATATTTGGTAGAATAATTAATTTTAATGGGGTTTGAAACAAGTTTTACATTAATATTAAAAGAAATTAATTAAAATTTAGTTTTATATAATGTACAAGAAAGTTTATGATAAAATAAAGGAATATTTATTTATGTTGATGTTCGCACGGGAGAAGAAATATACATGGTTCGGGTATCTTTGACACTTTAACGAAATTGTTTTAAGTGGAGTTGCATCTTCAATTAGCACAGCGGGGAAAAAAAGCTCTGGAAACAGCAGGAAAAGCTGCGCTAGAAAGTGGAACACAAAAAGGTTGGAATGGAAGTTGGGAAAATTTAGCTGCTAATAAAATTGTTGAAAATTTAAAAAGAAACCTACTCCGGCAGTTGGTAATTTAATTGCTAAGGAATTACAAGAAAAGAATAACAGATAAAATAATAAGAAGGAGGATATTAATATGAGAATAAATAGAATATTGTCGGGATCGGGACGCGTAAACGTATTAACAGATTAATTTATAAAAAAATAAAATAATATTTAATATATACATGTTTAGAACAAAACAATATTGTGAAAGATACGAACTAACTCCTATTCAATTAGATACAGCTTTAATATCTGTCTTGGAATAATGTTAAGCAACAAAAAACGGATTATCACTTTACAATTTAATGATAGAAGCTCATTTTTGATTGGTTTAATGGCTATTTTGAAGTAAGTTTTAAAGTTAATAAGCTTGCGTTTGATGCTAATTATGCTGACGGAGATCAAATCGCTTTAATTAATAATGCAGCTTCATCAATTGACAGTTAGTGGTTAAACAAAATGGGAAAATTGTATATGATTGTAATAATTATACAAAGAAATAAATGTAAAAAATTTAGTTGAATTTATCTAATGATTATGCAGAATCAACTGGAACAAATGAATTGATCTATTTAGAAACTACTGCTGTTGCCGAAAGTAGGGATGACCAAGCTGGATATAAAAAAGGTTTTGCTTCTAGAAAGTTATAAATCCGGGTGATAATGAGGTAAATGCTAAAATTCCACTAAATAATTATTCATTTTTTCGGGGTTTAGAAACTAATATTTTCCTCCAAGTCAAATTCAAATAACACTGCAGCTGACAGATGATGATGAATTATTTTTAGAGCTAATGCTGCTGATGTTGGAAAGGGGGTAATTGTAACAAAATTAATTCTATGGGTTCCACTTTTAAATTTTTTAATGAATTTGGGTTTAATTAATTTATGAAAGATTTACAAAAGCAAGATGGTCATATCTTCGGGAAATGATTAACACAATCAACTGATACACGACAGACGAACATAACTTTTAGAATAACAGCTGGTGTAAAAAAACCCACAACATGTATTTTTTTATTTACAACGACCTGATAAAAGTAATGCACAAAGCGGAATCCGCATTTATTTGTACATTTAAAGCTAATGCAGCAGATGATGATTGTACATTGGAATCTTGTCGTCTTGAAGTTGGTAATTGGGTTTTTATCCGGAAACAGAATACACAAGTATATCAAGAATATATGATGATGTAATTAATTATTATTATAAAACAAATAATAAGACTACTGGAAGTCGCAAAATAGATCAAACTTTAATAATTTATTTGGATTTGTTCATTTTAAACTTGGAATATAAAAGGAAGTAACTACAGAAGATCCTAAAACATTACTTAAAGCTAAATTAAAAAGTTCGGCCGGCAGCAAATGTCCGTGTTTATGCAATTGTATTGTATGAAGAAAAAGTTGAAATAAATACTATGGAAATGAAAATTGTTATTGTTTAAATAAAATAAAATTAAATTAAAATAAATATAAAAATATATAATGTCATCAAATTATATTGAATATAAGGTTAACCTAACAGATGGGCAAAAGAAAAATTAGCACAAGCTTATAATATAAAATTCCATATACTTTTAGATTAAAATATGAACAACTTCATGGAAACTTTCCTTTACTTTTAACAAAAACACAAATAATCAAATTAAAAAGTCTAAATTTGAAATAATAAGGGGTTAGAAATTACAATTTCATAAAACAAATGTCCAGTCAAGGTCAAAATGGTGGATTTTTAGGAGCTTTAGCTGGTTTGTTAGGAAAAACAATTCTTTCCAAAGGCAGCAAAAATAGCTCCAAAAATATTAGCTCCTTTGGGCATCGGGGCCCCCTCCGGGCTGGCCAGTACTGGTGTTAGTAAGTTACTTGGGAATGGTTTTGATTTCGGTAGCTAATGATAAGAGAAATAATGATATCGCCATATCTTACACCTAATCAAAAAAAACAACTAGTAGGATCTGGAGTGATTAAATTAACACAAAACAGAGACCAAAATGGCGGCTTTTTGGGTATGCTGGCTGCTAGTCTAGGAATACCCTTTTATTACATCTTTTTTAAGTGGGAAAGGATTACAGATTGATTTCCCCAAAGGAGGTCTTACAGACGAATTCCTATAGTAAAAAAAAATAAAATTTATAAACAAAAACCCAATTTCTAACTTCGAAATTGAACAATGGTTAAAAAATTAAAAATTAAAAAAATTTTTGGGGTGTATTAGTAGAAATAATTTACCAAAATCAAAATTGAATAATGAATGTGGAATTATAAATTTGGAACGACTCTGTTGGACTGGAACACATTGGGTTTGTTACTTAAATACTTTGTACTTTGATCAAACCAGAGGTTTTCGGAAAAGTATTTTGTACTTTGATAAAACAGAGGTTTTCTGAAAAGTACTTTGTACTTTGATCCATTTGGACTTCCTCCGTTTGAAGAGATAATTGGGTATATACCCGGAGTTAAGTATAACAACATACATTATCAAGACAAAACAAGTACACTTTGTGGTTATTATTGTTTATTTTTCATTAAAATGTTACAAGATAAAGTACCGTTGTATGATTTATTGTATAGAATACTAAAAGTTAACAATCAAAGAGTAAATGAACAAACAATTATAAATTATTTTAAACTATTTTAAGTGTGAAGTTTAAATATAGAATCTCTTAAATTTTCCTTCTGGATTTTATTTTTAAATATATGTTTTCTTCATTTGGTTAAACAAAAGATTTTAATAAATAATTTATTAAAATCTTTTGTTTTTTTAATTGGTCGACTTTTGATTTTTTAGAAGAGGGTGGTTAATTTAAATTGAAAAAAAGTGTCCCAGAAGCGCCATTTCTTATACTACTTACAGTATAATTAATGGTATGTCATAACAACACGGTAAACAACCTGGTGTCACTTGGAAGCGTGTAACCTAGAGATTAAACATTTGATAAACCAGCAAGCACGCACAAGTCAATGACACTGTATGCGGTAAGGCGGAAACATGATCTCTACTAAAATAAGTGGTGAAGAAAAGGTCAACGAACTTTGTAATTTTGATGTTACTTTATTTATTTTTTTAACTAAATATCCTTTACAGTCTGACCTGCCAGTGAATCATCAGGTCAAAGTCACCCCGGTCAATGCCCTAAAGCCCAACCCAACATTCCGGACTTATTAGCATTTCTTAATCTATTTTCTATTGTCCTATCATAATGAAATTCTTAATCGTATACAATCGTACTTTATATAAAATAGGGTTATTATAACAGTAGCTCGATCTGGGATGTTGTATTCGGCTCGAGTGGATTTTGCCAGATCGGATCTCACGAGGCACGCATGCGCCGAGTGTGATCCGTCCTGGCAAATTCTACGAGAGCCGAATACAAAATCCCAGATCTAGCTACTGTTGCAATGACCCTTTTATTATATACCACCATCTTTTTGTTTGTTTATTTGGAATTGAGCGAAATCTTAAATGTTTGTTGATGTTAAAATGAAATGAGTGATGTTTTTGTGTGCACTATTTGTATAACTGTGTCAGCTCATACATATTAATGAAAGTAGTCCGCAATATACAATACGGAATGTACAATACGGGATTTTGGAAGGTATAATACGAGATTTTTTTCAGCCTGTTCGTATTTCCTCGTGAAATGCAAGCTGTATTTTTGACAGAATATACATAGGTATATAATAAAACGAAATATGAAACGTAAACAAATATCTAACCCAATAATTGTTATACTAATACCCGCGGATCAAATAACAAAGTGGTAACGGAATGTTAACGATCTTTTCGTTTTTCAGTGATTGACCGTTTAAGAAATTTCAGCTCGTGTCAATTACATTGTAAGCCATGAGGCAAATCAAGCCCTCTCTAGTATATATAAACATTAAGTTACAATAGTAAAAAGCTCGAAATAAAAACCAGTCAATTTAATAAATTGATATAAGAACCACGATATTATTGAACTCATTGAAAAAATGTTTTTAAATTTGTTTAAGGTACTTCCGCAAATTGAAATTAGAAATTCATGTGAAAAATCAGAATCCTCGAAACAGCTTTCGAAATGCAAGGACACAAAAAAATATATGATAAAAGTTGAAAAGATATATCTGTAGGTAAACTTGCGAGCATGAAAGCTACGCTGAACCCTACCTCCACAGTGCTTTGGAAGAAAATGAGTGAACATTTTTGGTGCAAAAGTTCGGTATCGTATGCAACCTAAATGGCTATAAAATATTTATTTTCAAATCAAAGAAATGCCAAAATAGTGCACACCATGTTTATTTCAAGGAATTAAATATATGATTGTTCTTTTACCTCAGATTTCCTTACTGAAATATATATGCCTCCTTATTCATGGTTAGAGATATCCATTTAGTATAGTTTAGCACTGCCCGATCTCCTTAATCTGTTACCGATCCTTTACATTTAAAGAATAAACGCAATGTGTAATGATAGTTTTTCGCTTTACACACCACCTTTGGACAAGAAAGGCGTTTCACTTAAAATTTGTAAGCATCCGCTGGCAAAATATTATTGATAGATCGGAACTTTTTCTAAAATAAAGTTCAATTTCAATCATTTTCAAAAACTGGAAATATTGCACATTGTGTTGAATACATAAATAAAACAAAAATCCCCAAAATAAACCATTTTAGAACTTTTCCGGGAACTATAAGTTTCAGCCGAACAACGCATTTCAGGATGACACAAAACTGGTTTCTCTTTGTAAACAGTGTCAACGTTCACCTGAGGGACATTGTGAAAAAGTAAAAGTGCTAACTTGTTTCAGTTTTACATCCTGTAGAAAACGATCAACTTTCAACTTTAAATGCATATATGTTCTAAAATTATCCCAATATCAAAAACCGTCCGATCTTTTCCGTGAGAAATAAAACGAAGCAAATTTAACTATTTGTTTACACTTTAACCATGTGAAATTAAAGGCATGTACTATCACGAGACTCCCGTTAATTTTGAACCTCGTGGTGAATAAACTGAATTTACTTTAAAGTATGGTGTCTCAGTTGAGCCAGTTATTTGTTAATTTCAGAGAACATACATTAAAGTGTGTGTGTGTGTGTGTTCGGGTTTAACGTCTTTTTCAACAATTTTTCAGTCATATAAACGACGGTGCCTACTTGTAGCAGTGAGCACAATGCCCAACTTTATAGTGCTGCCTCACTGGAATATCACGCCGTAGACACGTGGCATGATACCCCACCTAGTCACATTATACTGACACCAGACTGACCAGTCCTAGCACTATCCTCTTAATGCTGAGCGCCAAGCGAGGAAGCTACTAGTACCATTTTTTACGTCTTTGGTATGACGCGGCCGGGGATCAAACCCACGACCTCCCGCTCTCGAAGCGGACGCTAGATACCACTAGGCTACCGAGGCGGTTCATACATTAAAGAAGTGCTTATGAGATTATGCATGTGTGGGCATATTTCAAAGTCTACTTTATATTAACGACTATAGAAAACAAGTGTGCACTCGGCAAATAGCAAGTCTATTATTTTCAGGTGTATACTGAACACAGATCCTTATGTTTGTACTCGTTATCCTTGGTTTCGTAGACAGTCTTAGTACTGGACCGCTGCTTCCGCTGTCAACACCGCTGTAATATAAAGTCAGTGTCCATTTCTATGCCGGAATTTCAATACACATTTATTATCAGTTTATATCTATGGAAGTGTGAAAAAATATTTTTGTTTAACGAAGAACAGTAACTTTTGAGATATTTCTGATTTTAATCATCAGGTTTTCACCTGAAAAGTTCAACTGATTGCATTTTGTTTGTTTTGTAGTTATCTACAATTGTATACAAATTGTATTACCTCCTAACATATTTGGCTGTACAATTTTGTCTGCGATTTATTCTCACTGCGTTTTTAAAAACAAGCTGCATAAATTCTCATAGTGTATAAAAAGTCGATAGATCAAAACTGGTTAGTTTACGACGCATGAAACATCTAATAAGGAATCTCTATACACATCGAACTTGTCCCGGACCATTATGCGGAAATACTGTGGCCCAATGTTTCAAGATTGTCTAAAATGTTTGCATATATCGTGATAAAGCAAATATTTCGATTGTTTTTATAATTAATAAATATAAAATTACGTATGTGTGAGAAAGTTACGTTAAGTAATTTCGGTAGTTACCGCAGGAAGTTTCGAAAATTCCAGTTGCTCCAAATTTTCCTTGAGATAAGCAGCGTGTAAGTACATAAATTCCACTGTAATAAATTAAACCTTTCTTATACTTGCACAATCCTTTAAAGGAATTTTTGATCATTGCCAAATCTTGGTCGCATTAAGTCGGAGACTTTTCTTACAATTTTAGGCAGTTTGGTACAACATACATAGAAAAATCATTGTCCGCACATTGCACTACTTTTATGTATGTTGAAAATAGCAATATGTACAAATGTATTTTCGTTTTAATACATGAAGTGGTCAGATTTAAAAACAGATTTTGTAATAAGTTAAGTTCTATTCAGTAAGACAATTCTCCTATGCACTAATTGAAACTTTGAACTAACTTTTGCCATTCATGAATTTTTAATAAAGTATTTTGAAAGGATTTATAAATCTAACAAAAAATTTGGAAAAATACAGGTAAAATATCTGCTTTGTTTATTTCCAAATTTTAGTATCACTTTTTATACAGCTACTTTTAGTTCAGGTCTTGCAAACTGAGCTGTTTTTGTGCTACGCAACAGCTGCATTTGAAAGCTTTGGTTCACTATATTTTCACACCTCAAATGAAGGTCACTCTAAATTCAAGATGGCGGAAGTACCTTAACGTAACTTTTATTTCTCATTATATCTGAAATATCAAATATTTATAGTTAATTTCAATTTTGACACGCGACTAGTATCCTGGCAAAGTGGTAATTTAACGGTTGTATTGTAATATTTGAGGCTTTACACAATTGACTATTCAATCGGTTTCAATTGTACCGTGTGCGGTAAGGCGGAACATGGTATCGAGTGATCAAAAACTTGATAAACTAGCAAAGAAAAAAAGTCAACGACCTTGTAGTATTTTTATTACTTTATTTTTAAAAATTTAAGACAAAGTTTCAGTCTATTCATAAAAACACGGTGGTATAAATATAAATGCTTTCCATGCTGTCCAATTTATTTTTTCATATTTTACATTAAAATTTACTTTTAATTTTTCTATTACACATAATAGCGTTTGTTATTTTCATTTTCTTTTGTCTTTACAATTTTGTCAATATTAATAGCTGATCTAGATCAAAGTCACGCCTACAATTTCATGAGTTTAGCAGAAAAACGGATATCGTTTTAAGTGAAGTGTCAGGCGCACAGGTTTCACTAAATGCTACGCGTTTGTTTCATCTTCCTGCTTTATATGTATTTCCAATTCCCGAATTTCTTTTCTTCTCACAGGTAGGTAGTCAGGAGCGTCAAGTTTGTAATCCCACCCATTTTTCTTGTTTTTCTCAAGTCGTCGCAGCAAAGGACTAGCTTTTCCTTTCACGATACTTTCGCCACCAATATCTGAATACACGTAAAGTCCGTCACTAGATTTCGATCTCACTTTTTCTGATGGGTGAAACTCCATTAAAGCCACTTTCCATATACCTTCTAAGTATATAGGCTCATTCAATTGTATTTTGAAATGGCTAGTATCGTTGTTTACAAAATATGCATCGCTTTCGTCACTTTGTAGATAGATGTAAATGTCACTCGTCATGTTGACTTTCTTCCAATGGGACTCCTTCGAGAAAATGACACCGTTCTATAAAATGGTAAAATTTAAAGAATAAATGCATTAACTAGTCTTATAGGATTACAAAGTATGTGGATCACTCCTATTGATTATAAGGTAAAACACGCGACAAGTTCTATAATATTGATGTTTAATCCTCAAGCTCAGTAGACTGTAAAATAGTATCTGTTTTAATAACGTCAAAAGGAATTATACCTGGTATGATATTAGTCCCTTTGTCGTCTGCTTCTTTATTAATCAATCAATGAATGCAATTGGGAAGCGAGTCTAAGGTTTTATGATTATCAAATATACAATTTAAGCGTTATGAGATATGTCCATATTTTCCTAAACACGTGTGTACACTTTGATCACCAAGCAGTCACTGACCTAAACCAACTATTCAATGGTATTTATATTCAATCTTATAGGTAATTCTGTGACAGATATTGACTAAAATCCTTTACAAAGTACTTCAAAGACAACTGTGATAACTGTGTAATTTCAGTCCATTTCGTCGTCAATTTCTTCGTCAGTTTCATTTTCACTGTTTTCACTCTCAACGTCATCATTATTATCTGCCCTTTCGTTATCGTTTATAAGGTGTTCATCCAAGAATTCTTCAAAATAGTGTTTAAATCTCTTCAGTGCAAGGCGAATGGCACGTTCTGGATCCGATTCTCGCTCGAGGTATTTTTCGACAGTTTCCGTAATTTTGTGATGGAGATAACCTTCTCTCAATTTAAATATATAGGAGAGCAAAACGCCATATTTCAGCATAAAGACCCGTATGTCTTCTTCTCGCAGGGTTTTATTAGCCTTTGCTTTAGCTTTTGTAACGGAAAATCCATGCTTTACGTATTTTTCCACTTTTTCTCGCCATTCATTTTCATTATGTTGCCTGGTAAACTTTGCCAGATTCTTGTAAACTTCATTTTCATAAACCAGGTATTCGAAGGAGTCGTTGCTGTCCTCGGAATCGTATTTCATCCTTTTAGTGGGTAAATTATCTTTGTCAGGGAATGGCCGCTTCATTGATTGACCTTCCTGGCGCCAACGTTTTACGTGATTTTGAAGATCGTGTACAGAGTCAAACAGCAGTCCGCAATCGTCGCAAGCTTGTCCTTTATTCGCCATATCTTCCGAGTTATTTACAATCTGCACGGGTGAAAATTCTACTGAAGAATGGTTTAATTCGTGTACCTTTCCCTCTTTTATAGTTTTCTGTAAAGACTCTGACACGTGATTGGCTAATTCAGGTTTTGTTGAAACTCGGTCTAGCCACGTAACATCGTGTCTCAATCGATCTTCTTCTTTTGTGAAAGGCTTAAGATCCACAAAAAGATAGCCGTACGGATGTTTAGTTGCCTTTTCAAAGCTTTTCATGAACCTGTCTGTATGGCCCGGGTACATTTGTCTAGCCAATGCCATGACCGATTGTCGATCTACGGGATTGTTAAACAGTAAGATATAATGACAATTTCTTCGTTGTGTAGGATCTTTGTTTCCTAACAAATTCAGATTGATAGAAATCACGGATAACGATCTATGATGCGACCCTTCTGTGAACAAGTCCGTGATTCGTTTATCTTTGCCCGCTTCTGAAAATAAGTCGTCCAAAATAAGCAAGTTATTGAGTCTAGGATCAAAGAAATCGTCATCATCTAGGCTTGTAGGAATGCCCTGAATAAACCCTACTCGTGGTAAAACTGAGCATTGAATAATTGAATACAATGGCTGCCATCGTTTATACAACCACACTATTCTTTGCATTGTTGGCTGAATTCTAGCTGTATGGTTCTGCAGCAAATCTTTGACCGTTGATGTCTTCCTACACGCTAAAATAAATATACATTTGTTAATACAAAACTATCCTTTGCACTTGTTTGTGTTTATACATAAAATTGAAAAAAAAAACTAATGCAGTTTTGGTATATGAATTTATGTAACATTCATAGCTGTTGGACCAGAGATCATCATGGTAAATGGATGTTGTAACTATGTCATAGGAGGATCCTGCGGTGGCGGTGGCGGTGGCGGCGGCGGCAGCGGCGGTAGATACGCTTCACTGCGCATAAGTGGCGGCGGCTGCGGCGGATACGCTTCACTGCGCATAAGTGACGGCGGCGGCGGCGGCGGCGGCGGATACGCTTCACTGCGCATAAGTGACGGCGGCGGCGGCGGCGGCGGCGGCGGATACGCTTCACTGCGCATAAGTGGCGGTGCCATTGATTTATGTTTGCTTCTTTGATGCCTTAACATGACATCCCTTCTCGAAAAAATCTTGATGACATTCGGGGCACTCGTTCATGTTGCTCTCCTGATGACTTACGTCAAAATAAAGAAATATAGCTTAAGTTATCCCTTTAAGGGCTTGTAACATAATGTGACGTATCAGTCTATTACATTTAGAACAAAAGGCATCACCTTTATTAAACATTGGAATGTGTATCAACATGTAGGTAGCAGGAAGGCGGTATCACTGGGTCTATAAAGCATTGTTCGCAAACGTATTTAATAAGAAAAAATGTCCTAAACAGATGCTTGAAATACTTGCAACTGTCTTATTACAAAATAATAGTCTTTTTGTTAACACATACTCCCGCTCCGTCAGGATCATCAAGTCTCCCAGTTTTTAAAAGTAGATGTATATGATCGTTATTAAACGCCTGAAGGATGTAAGGTCTCATGATTTCTTTCCCATAAAATAGATTAAACCAAAAATTCCAATTCCGTTTAGCTTTTCTAGCATCACCCTGGCTTAAAGATGAAGATGGAAATACTCCAGGTAGTGGTATTATATTTGATATATCTGGCTCCAGGAATAAACTGAAAGGCTGGGCATGCGCTGTTTGCTTTATGTCTGATTTTGAAATCAAGTGTCGACAAAAAGGACACTTGTCAATAAAATCAAAGCAATCTTAACAGACTAAATTTTTACAGGCACATTGATTAATGAAATAAAATATTTTATCCAGGAAACACACGCCACATTCTTCCAACCAGATTTTTTTAAAACATAGTACTTCTATGACTCGTTTTATAACACTAAAATACCGTTTCATAAATCACACTTAATAACTATTTGCTGGTTTATGTATAAAGTTTCTAAAACTAAATAAGGATAGGTTCTGACTGTTTCTTATATAGCAGTGGCATGAATCATGGGAGGGTGACGTCATGGGACTTTCCGATTGACTCACCTAGTCTCTTTTGTTCTTTGGAATGTTGGGTCCCATTGTTCTAGGGCTTTGACCCGACCGCCATTTTGTTGCGCGATTGTGACGTCATGGGTTTTTTCCGCGTAACATGATAACCTCGCCTCCGAGGCTCCTATTGTTCGTGCGCGGTCATAGGATACCCTCCCCATTGTTCGTGCGCGGTCATAGGATGACGTCATGGGGTCACGTGATATGGCACCAGGGCACCAGGCAGCCAACAGTTTGGCTGTGAAATCGATTGTTATATACTACTAACATGTGTATGTTTTGGCTTTTATTGGTTTGGAGTTAGAGTATGGCAATTCGAAGATGTGTTCGGCGGGGCTGTATGGAGGTAATGGATTGCACTCAGGCTCGCAAGTTCAATCCTGGTCTTGGTCTTATTGGACAACATTATGTGCTGTTATATTTTCTGATCCTTCGAGATCATGGAGTTCATTCAGTAGATGTGTAATAGAGTTCCGCTTAACCCGGTGTTAGGGGCCGTGAGAGGTGTTACACATTTCATTACTTCTCATGACAAGACTCAATCAAACCGAGTCTGCTATTATTCGATTTTGGTTGCATCCTGTGCTTCTACGAGATCTTTTTACATATCTTATTATAATTATTATGCGTATAGTCTACCAGCAACTGTGTTAATATTCCAGTATCCTGTATGAGTGAGACCTTGTCTAGATGTACGTCTTGTAGAATTTGCTGTAACAGAGCAAGTCCTCTAGTTCTAGCATCAGAAATGCTTGGGCATCTAGTCAAGAAATGCTTTATTGTCTTATCTTCTTTGTTACACAGAATGTATGTACTGGATAATTCTGTCTTTTTGAAATTTGCTCAGCTTGTTTGCATAGTGAAGGTACCTGTAGCTAATCTGGATTTCAGTTCTGCTTGTCGTAATTCATGGTCAACAGGCTTGGTGGACTTCCACATATTATGTGGTTTCTGGGTAGGTATGGCACAAAATTTGCACCCCTGCACAAGTGAGTCCATTTGTAACCTACTATATATTTGGTTACTGGAGACACACTGGATGGTTTTTATATGTTTATTTTACTATTTAAAACGGTCTTAAGTAAAGCGAGTAATCCCAAAATAGGTTCCCACTCCCTTAATTAATTTCTAATTATATAATCATTTCCAATAAAAAGAACATGAACAGGTACGTTGCATTTAACCAAAGAATTTTTTGTACTTTGTTATGGCAGCGTTTCCACGGTATCCTTGCACATATATATTTGACAGTTGTTTGATGTTTTAAAAGGTCTTCAGTGAGGTGAGTTGTCTTGAGGTATTCTTTCTTGCTTTCATATTTTATTGAGAATTAAGAATCATGTAACATTGCAAAAGTGGATACATATGCATTAATTAGATATTTTTCAAAGACTGGTTTTCTTTTAATATGTATATTCTTCTAACAGAAAAAAGTCCGTGAATCTCTGCTTCTGTATATCAACCGAAAAGAAAAAGAGACATGTTTTTCTCAAATCATTTTCAATACATGTTTCATAGGTATATGCTCTAGTAACCAAAAGTAACCAGGGGTAACCTAAGAAAAGAATGGTAACAATGTAACCAGAAAAAGAGACATGATTCCTAAAAAAGCACTTATTATAGTCATTGGCTATGTGTATTGCTGCACCTTGAAAAAAAAGTAACCAAAGCATTAGAGTAAGAAACTCCAGTAACCAAATGTATATAGTAGGTTACAAATGGACTCACTAGTGCAGGGGTGCAAATTTTGTGCCATACCTACCCAGAAATTACATAATATGTGGAAGTTCACCAAGCCTGTTGACCATGAATTACGACAAGCAGAACTGAAAACCAGATTAGCTACAGGTACCTACACTATGCAAACAAACTGAGCAAATTAAAAAAACCAGAATTATCCAGTACATACCTTCTTAAAGTCGGAAGCGCCCGGGTGCTAACATGAAGAGTCGTAGCATGTTCTGCGTTCAATTTACCAGCTACCACTTATGACTTACTAACCACTACATACAACTAAGTCTCTCCAAAAACGAGTTTGGAGCTTATTTTGATTGTTTAATATTTACCATTTAGCATTTTACCTCCAACGTAGGATATAGTAACTTCTGCTTATAACACAATAACTCCTATGAAGGGCATAAAAACTTTAACATTTCTGAGTGATTTACTAACTCCTATGTAGGACTTAGTAACTCCTGCATAGTCGTTAATAAGTTGTAAGCATGGATTACTATACCCTATATAGTCGTTAGTAAGTCGGGCAGTCAAGTCAGTAAGTCGTACGAAGGAGTATGTACTACGCAGTATTGTTGAACAGAATGTAAAGGTGTGCCTCTGTTGTTTTGCTTAGGACTTTATTAAGCCAGGCCAGTGTTATGGCCCTTTACTTCGTCAAAAATATGCCTAAAGCGCTAAAATTTGTATCGCATGTATCTCAAAAATATTTTGACCTAGAGTCATTAAAAATTAAAGGAATGTTATTCAGCTTGACTAAGTCAAAACTTTGCATAAAGGGCCTAAACGTTTTATAGCATGTATCTCAGAAAGTATTTAATCTAGTCATGAAACTTTACAGGAATATTGTTCAGCACATGAAGTTGTGCACCTGAGATTCTATTTGGGATTTACTCCCCATTCCCCATTTACCCCCACTCCTTAATATATACATTTTTTAGTTTCTTTGATCTTATTTTTGTGGATAATGATGTGTTGTAGTATTCATGTTCCCCACCTTTTCAAATGGTTCACTCCCCCTGCAAACCCGGGGTAATATGAAAACTTACTGTCAACAGGTAACATATCACCATACGGTGACATGAAGTGAGACATCTAGTGCATGATTCCAGATGGTTTTCTTATAGATTTATTCACTGCATTTTAGCTGATGCTGCAATGCATTTCTCCCAAGTGCCTTCTTTTTCAGTAGAGCTGATGATATCATTTTATTATCGTTATTGTCACATTACCTGTATTTACATTCAACTTGTCCATGTTTCTGATGTGGTCTGACAAGATAAACATGAAGTATATGAAGTATGTTAAATGTGCGTGTTTGGATCTGAGTAAATTCAAATATGATAAGTGATAATTCTAGACCCTTGCAATTGTCTGTGTTTGTGCTGTCGTGCTTTTCATAAGAAGTTGTTACCACGTTGGACATGCCGTGGGAGTTGAATAAAGCCATTACATATTTTTGGCATTATTTGTTGTTGTTTTTTTTTTTGTTTTGTTTTGTTTTTTTGTTAGGTTTAACGTCGCACCAACACAATTATAGGTAATATGGCGACTTTCCAGCTTTGATGGTGGAAGAAGACCCCAGGTGTCCCTCCATTCATTATTTCACCACGAGCAGGCACCTGGGTAGAACCACCAACCTTCTGTAAGCCAGCTGGATGGCTTCCTCACATGAAGAATGCAGCGCCCCGAGTGAGGCTCGAACCCTCATCGGTTGGCAAGTGATTTGAAGTCAGCGACTTTAACGTTCTACAGAGGATTAGGTCAAAATGGTTATACTGTATTATCACAAATAATGTTCGTTGAATACAATAGATTAGAAGGTATTAAATGCCTTCGCTACTATTTTCTATGTAAAAATAACAATTTATAACATATTTTATCAGCATTTCTAGCCTCTCACATCCTGAGAAACTACTCTTGTCTTGAAGGTCTGTCTTAAGGCAATCAAACATATAAAAAATATATGGGGTTGGCTATAATGCAATGAAACCTTGGTCATATGACTGAGACACATGATGAAAATGCTAATATTGCGTAGGTAGACATCAGGAAATACCTCCTTTTACTTTTATTTTACCAAACAACTTTGACATCCCTCTCAATAACGTTTTTAGCTAGCATGAATATGGCTTTTACTAAGCGGGAAATTTGCACTACATATTGATATGGACTACATTCTGGCGGACCACGAAGGCATATCTGGCGAATTACTATCTTCAAGCAAATATGATCATTATAACAGAACATTTATCTGCAAGGTTGTATTCTGCTCGAATGGATTTTGACATGGCTGGATCCAACGAGGCAATGGCCATTTTATTACATATAAATTATGCCACCGCCAAAATCATTTCTATAATGAAGCTTGCACTATGTCATTATTCTTAGAGGGATAAAAGATTGTATACTTTCTAAGGCACGGCCTACAGTCCATAAAATAAACAAACGTGTTTGTAAACATGGACGGATCCAAATGGAAGGGGTAGAAGCATTTTATAGAAATATTCCGATGGCAAAATACTATACATATCCGTAGCCCTGACCAACCTATAAACCGAGCAAGTCTATTTTATAAGTACACCAACACGCAGACCCATTTAAACAAGCTGTACCTGTATCGACAATAGAACGTCAATAATGTGTTAAAGATTATTTACACGGCTTTAAATCTTGATATGTCGGTTAAATAAATTGTTTTATATTGACATGATACACAAAGGACCGAGTATTAGTTTTTGAATAAGTGTGAACTACTCCATTGTCCAATTACCACGCGGCACAAGGTTGTCAATATTATTATTTTCAACACATTTTATTTACTTCTATTAGATACCAGCACTATAGAGTTTAAAACTATTAAATAGTCAGACCTTCCCGCTTAGCTCAGTAGGTAGAGCGTCGGTCTACGGATCACAGGGTCGTGAGTTCGATCCTCGGGCTTGGCGTATGTTCTCCGTGACGATTTGATAAAAGACATTGTGTCTGAAATCATTCGTCCTCCACCTCTGATTCATGTGGAGAAGTTGGCAGTTACTTGCGGAGAACAGGTTTGTACTGGTACAGAATCAAGGAACACTGGTCCGGTTAACTGCCCGCAGTTACATGACTGAAATACTGTTGAAAAACGGCGATAAACCCATAACAAAAAAAATTAAATAGTCAAGCGTAACAAGGGCGAAATGGCCACCGACGTCTAAAATTTATTCGTATCAAAAGATGGAAAATCATAACATTTAAGATAATTAGGTGTCAAACATGTGTTCGTATCTACCGATTATTCGTATAAAGCGAGTTTGCTTTAACCGAAATAATTTAACAATGGAAATAGAAGGACCCGGCCGGGGAGTCCAGATTTTGTTCGTTTTATCCGAAAATTCGTATCAAACGATTCGCATTAAGTGGACTCGATTGTATACCTATTAATTAGCGAAAATGAACCATGGTGTTAAGACTCGTTTAACAAGTAGTCGTAGTCGCGTCATTGAATATTTTACTGTAACCGACGGGAGCTGAATGAAAGGTTTTGTGTTTCGTGAATAACAGGCTGTATTTCACATGACGAGCAGGCTGAAACCTTATTCCTTTATCCATATTCCTTCTTCAAATAACAAGCCTACTGTTATGTTTTTCAGACAGAAATATCGTACTAGATCTTTTGAACAACGGAGTGCGGACTGGTTTGTTACAAGAATATTACGTATCTAAATAAATCATATTTCGTAACTATATTTTTAGACATATCTGGTCTCGGTAAGACCTACTCATTGTGGTTTAACTGTATTAATTAACAACGTAAGAAAAACTTTACAGGCACCGATACCACACTGAACCCGAGTGACGTCTTTAACATGTATACTATTTTATAAGTTGTATTTTAAAAAAATACTGTGTTTCAGAAACTCTAAACTCTCAAATATTCAACATTAAATGTGTGTTTTGAACAATTTACTACCATTCATCTTCAGTAAACAAAATGTTATTTATTCAAAATCTGTGTGAAAATCATGGCAAAATGATACAACTTCCTGGTTTTTCACATGTTTAGTGAAGGGACAAAAATTGTAATTTCCTTAAATACTATTGACTGTTGAAGTCCTCTCCCCTTCCTTCCATTTTAACTGAAATGCTTATAGCATGATCTGACCGGCTATTGTAAATGTGTCTGAAATGACCCATACTGTAAATAAAATTATTTTATTCTATTTAAAATCTAAAGTCCATTTTATTCTATTTAAAATCTAAAGTCCACTGAACTATGCTAACATTTGGATAATATCAACAAAAGTTAGAAAAATGTTGAGTTTATGATATGTTAAGTAACCTCCTTGGAACACAGACAATATTACCCTTAATATTTGTCTTTAACAAGTATCCCGATGTCTGCAGACGATACAATGACCTTCTGATGCAGCAAGGTTATCCTGCTCTAGATATTTATTTTGCACAAAATTGAAAATATTAAATAATCAGTTCCAGCCATCCATTATTCACACACACACACACACGCACACACGCACGCACGCACGCACACACACACACAAACACACACACACATACACACACACACACACACACACACACAGACAGAGAGCTTAATCTGATGTCATTTTAAACATTTATTTCTTCATCAATGCAAACAGACACAGTATTTGTAATATCTTAAATTTTTCTTGTTTTTATGTTGCATATTTTAAAAACTTAAACGTTCTCTAAACACTGGATGGATGCTTACTGGACTTCTAATCAGTACTTGCGACTTAGTAAGGGATAATGGAGACCATATTCAAATTCAGATAGCATCGGGATTCGAACCAGCGACCTTCGGAATAAAGATTTTTATTTCAAACCTACAAAATGAAACCAATAGAATACTTTTCTTTTTGTCACGTGACGATAACTAGAAAGCAGTAAGGTTCTTGTGATTTATATTGTCTTCACGAGCATTCTATATTTAACAATGTTAGAAACCTACAGTCCAGAAAGGACATATTTATCGCGTAAAATATCCATACATGGCCTGGACACTTCTTCCGATTCCAAATTGCAGGTTTTATGGAAGTTATCCGGTAAAAAGTGTATTCCAAGGTATATTCGAAGTCCCTATGTCTGTATAATTTGTCCATTTTTGCACGTAAACCGGGGGCCAAATTGGCATTTTTGTATTTTACATAAAATGAGACCCTTTTTACGCTTTTATTAGCATGTTTTCAAGAAAACGAAAGTAGGGCGTTTATGCCCACCGTTTTCTGAAATGCAATATAAGGGTAGCTGACTTCAGTTGACTTGCATTTCTCTGCATACTACTCAACACCCGTTTTATTTTCATTTTGTAGAAGCAAATGTGTAAATGGATATCTTGTGGAAAATAGGTCTACGACGGTGTGAAAATCTAGAAACTGTACCGAAATTGAGCTGAAGTAGCGGAATTTTGTACGAAGTAAAGAATACTTTCTTTTATTGGTATATAGCCTGCAAGGAGTCGATCGGGATTACTTCCCTTGTATAATGCATTCCTATCCAATGATTTGACATGCATTGGATAAAAAGTTGTTTTCATGCGCTGAAGTAAAACATGATTACCCACACATCTAACATTAATATGCATATTATCATATAATTGTCATTTAAAATGTGTAAGTGTATGCTTTTATGCCATTTCTATTTTCATTATGGTATGAAATAAAGATTTATTTTAACAGTGTTTAGTACAATACTGAATTCGATTGGACTCTTCATTCGCCTCGTCCAAATATGGATTATTACTGCTGTGTACTCGTTCAATAGAATATGGTAATCAGAACAGTAGCTCGATCTGGGATGCTATATTCGACTATCGTGGATCTTGCGAAATCCATGAGAGTCGAATACAAAATCCCAGTTGTAATGACCCTTTTATTATATACTTTCGCCTTTTTGTTTGTTTATTTGTAATCAAATGAAATCTTAAATGTTTGTTGATGTTAAAATGAAGTGAGTGATGTTTTTGTACAGGCTATTTATATAACTGTGTCAGCTCATGCATATTAATGACAGTACTAGTAGTCCGGCAGCATAAAATACGGAAGGTACAATACGGAATTTTGGAAGGTACAATAAAGGATTTTTTCAGCCTTTTCGTACTTCCATGTAAAATGCAAGCTTGTCAGAACTTATAGAGGTATATAATAGATTCAGTATCGTACACAACACTGAAATGACCTCATGAGATATATATTTAGGTTACAGCGTCAGGACTCCTATGACAAATCTTGGCATTAACAGTATTTATTTCGACAATAAATGCCTGTAAATGCCTGTTATTAGACAGCCTTCCAAAAATGAGAATAATTGCGGTAAGTAAACATCAAAAATAAAAAAAATCGAAATGACTTAATCAGAACTATATTTTCCATAAACACTGACTGGACTGCATAATCCCAAAGAACCATAAAACAATAAAACACTGCCATCCACTTGGCTGAAGGATGATCGGTCGTTCTATCTAGGTACCCATTCCTCTTGTGAAAAAGACCCGATCAAAAGCTATAAAAGGTGTCAAATGAACTAAATAGCTGAAGTGCCACTCTGAACCCAGCTAAAAATTCAAATATCCTACATTTGAGAACAGAACGAACGAAAGACAGTATGAAAATTAGTCATACCTACCTGCCACAGTTTCATTTTCAAAGGTAAAGATATCTTTATGAACAGTTTTCATTTCAAGGTCGATAATGTTGCTACCCACAAATCTTAAAGTGTTGTCAAGTAAAACATCGACAGCAGGCATCAAAAAAACCGATTCTGAAAAAAAAATACAATAACTCTCATGTTGCTATTTCTAATTTCTCATACATGACATACAGGTGAGTTCGTTCTCTCAAACTCGGAAAATTCGAACACCACGCTTCGCTCGAACATCGTTTTAATGCGTAAAAATCCTGTAAATTGTATAATGTTCGAATTACCGATATCTTGAACTTATTTTGTCTGTCCCGTTGAGTTAGAACGAAAGAAGTTTGAGTGTACTACATGTATTACTTCATGTTGTAAACTTCGTATGTTTCGATAAAAATGTCGATCCTGAAAAAAGCAAGATGTCTTAGGCTCACGTAGTTCGTCCCAGTGTTTTGCGGCAAAAACTTTTATTACAGCATGACTATATAACGTTGGAAAGACATTAGAAATATGAGTATTTTTCATTAATTTTACATATGAAATGCATGCAAATTACTTTTGTCTATCTTTTAAACTACCCTTACCTAATTTACCAGAACGCAATAAAATTTATGAAAACAGTCTCTAAATTAGTATTTATAGACGATTAAACCTCGGGTAATTACATAACAAAAGCATTAGCTTAAAGCTATTTCCCAACCAACAGTGATAAAATAATAACAGCTAAAACTCGGCTGTAAAGGAAAAGCACACAGTTAAAGCAAGGCATAAAATGTATGAGAAGTAATCCTGTTAAGTAGAAATAATATTATTGACGTGGTTACTCCCCCGTTAAGCAAATAAAAGGGAATTTATAAGCTTACATATAAAAAAACATGCAAGTAAAAACAAGTCAATAGGCATAAACAAGAATTAGTAGTTGACAGTCGGGTAATGTGATACGTGTAAGAATAAACCACCTAGTTCTCCAAGTAAAAGTAATTACGTCCCAACCTACCGATAGAAAGGTGTAAAATGGGGGCAAAGGGTTTGAGAGGGTCAACCACAGTGCCACACCTGCATCTGTCATCTACCATGTTATCACAAAAAGAGCAATTGGTAAATGAAGAAAACAAATAAAGCAGAAAAAAGCTGTTGTAAAAAGAAAAAAAAATATAGGACATATTTTACTAATCAAATTATTAGTACTTGGCTGAATATGAAGACACTGTAAAATAATAAATAATAATAATCATAAAATACCAAAGACTAATGTGCATAAATTGACTTTATCAAGTTAGTGTTTTAGATTTGTCGATTGTTTTCAGGAACTTATACACGTACTGCATATTAAATTGACTGAATTAAGTTAATATATTTCAAGTAACTACCTAATTGTTTCTCTCATTATGGAAAGTTTTAACTAAATCATTTTAGATTTGGTGTTATGCTCCGGACAAAAATAAGAAAAATGAGATAATAAAACAAGCAAGCAAGGAAGAGTTATGGTTCTTGTACATTGCCGAAGTTTTAACAATATATAGACAAAATGTTATGTGTAATTATTATTAAAAAGGGAGATAATTAAAAAGCTCAAAAGCAAGCGAGTTATTGTTCTTATACACTGCACTTTCTCGCGATGGCCTCTGTCATTCTGTGAAGTGTTAACAATATACCTTCATTAGGTTTGGAATTCTGCTCCAGACAAAAGCGTTTGTGAGTAAATTATAAATGGGAAATGATTGAAAACAGTAAGGAATGTAAAGTTGGTTTTTATATACAGCACTTCATAGCCTGATGCCTTCAATAAATTTGGAGTTTTACTCCCGACAGAAAGACTGAAATTGAAATTTATGACATTTGTGTGTGTCTCAATAACTAAAGTTTTAATATTGAATTCAAAGCTGTGACCACAAAGAGTGACAATTCTTGCCTTAGTCAAATACATTCAAGTACAGATATGTATTTGTGTACTTCCATTGCAATTACACAATTAAATGGAAAATGAAAAGGATTTTAGACATTATTGTTTTAACAACAAAGACAATTTGTGCCTTTGCGATCAATACAGGCTGATCAGGGTCTGCACGGTTCGCAATTCAGTCAGTAAATTTTCAGTGAACGCCCCTTCGAATAATAATAAATGGGACTGCCCAAATTGAATGATAGACCAGTTCATTTTAAAGATATAGCAGGCTAAAGGTTAAGGAACTCCTGTACGAAACTTTTTACAACTGTAAAAGACCTGTATTTTTGTTCAAAATTACAGTCCTGATTATTTCAGATTTACACCAGTCCTCTAGATACTCATATTTCCCTCCAAAAAATTGATACATGACCATTTTACAGCTGTAACTTCAGTTGTATTTTTGAGACCTGCAAGTTTTACACCTGTAAATTTCAACTTTATTTCTGTTATTTTTTCACTTACAGGTCTTTTACGGCTGTAATTTCAAAATACAAATGTACAGGTCTTTTGTAGACGTTTTACAGCTGTAAAACAGGTCATATTTCCGTACAGGTTGTTTCAAATGTATCAGCTTATTTATGGTAAAATATCATTTTTTAACAAGCCGATAATAAAGATGAAATATGACTTACTATTGTATTGTGAAGGTAATATAGTTTTGCTTGTAACAAAATATCCCATTTATGAACAGGTGTTGCAATACCTGAAAGGTAAGATTAGTAAAGATGCAATCATATTGATATGTATTTCCTATACCTACCTTTCATGCCTCTTGTATCGGCTTATTATTATACATAACGATAGAATAGATTGCATAAAGCTAAAGAACCAGATAATATAACAACACTATGTGTAACAGTTTTAACTGTCTTATTTACAAATTTAAACGAATAGAATTTTATTCTTAAGAAACATTACGTTGAAAGATATAATGCAAATATTCAGGGCTTTCATGGCTGCATAGATTTTTTCAGACATTCATTAGCAAAATAGGTTTAGGAATAAAGGTTCATGTTACACATGAAATATCTTTAAGTCACCAATTTTACGATTAAATGTGCCATTGAAAAAAAATAACAAAAAGTTTGAGAAGTATTCGTTTTTCTCAAACATATAATGAATTATGAGATTTTTCATATAATTTACCCTGCAGTTAATTTGCTAATTCAGTTATTTAAGCAGAAAATTGTAAATAATCGTTTGTCTCATTTTGTCAGTGAAATTTGTATTTGTTTTACCCTGACTTATTTGTTGGGCGGCTAATGGCATAACTATAATTACATCGTGGTTTTCATGATAAAAGAAAATAATCGACACAATGAAAAAAACTATTTTTCCTTATTAATCATAATTTGAATTTTATGTTACAAATCTTTTTGAGTCTCGAGT
>NW_026462752.1:0-68437 GCF_021730395.1 Mercenaria mercenaria | reverse complement strand
TGATCAGAATGACTGTTGCAGCTTTTTGGGGAAAGTTTCAATATAATAATACAAAGAAAATTTTGTAAATGACAAAGTGTCCTAAGTGGGATATGGAGTTCAACCCTTCCAAGTGTCAAGTGATCCACGCCACTAGAAGGAAAAATCCTATCCCTACCCAGTATTACCTACATGGAGTCCAACTTGAATCGGTCAGCTCTGCTAAATACCTAGGTGTAGATATCTAAAATGACCTATCATGGGACAATCGCATAAATAGGTCAACCAAAAAAACTAACCAAACCCTAGGGTTCTTACGAAGAAACATTAAGGTCAAATCCCAACCCATTAAGACCATGGCTTACCTTACTCTAGTCCGACCCCAGCTTGAATATGCCTCCGAGGTATGGTCGCCCCACACCAAAACCCAGATAGACCAAACTGAAAGCGTCCAAAGGAGAGCCGCCCGTTCGATCAAGACTGACTACGACCGTACTTCTAGTGTAACAGATATGCTACACTCCCTAAACCTTCGTAGACTGGATTTAAGGCGTATAGATTCTAGGTTATCACTCTTCTATAAGATTCATCATGATCTGGTTGCTATCCCAATCGTAGATTACCTTACCCCAAATGCCCAATGACCCGATGTGACAGTGTCCACTATGGCCATTCCCTAAGTTATAGGTTAATTACTGCAATCACTGACTATTACAAGTTTTCTTATTTTCCAAGAACTGTGTACCATTGGAACCAGCTTCCCCCCAGTGTCACCCACCTCCCTACCCAAGAGCAGTTCAGTGTCACAGTTTGCAGCCTTGAACATGTCTGGCCCTAGTTATCCTGCTAACTCAGGATTTTAACCTTTTTATTTCACCAAAGTTATTTTTTTAGTTTCTTTCACTCTAAATTTTTATCACTATATTCTTTCTCTTTATGATTTTGACGCGCAAAACGTCTACGTCCCCGCAAGGGGTTCGACGGTTATGGAAGATAGATAGTGTTCGAATTTATCATCTGTCAACGTTCATACAGTCCCCATTTTACATATCCCTTTCAGGGCCTCACTTCATGTGAGTTTGCTTACTAAACATAAATTTGAATTATGTAAAGTCTTCAGCAAAGGATAAGCATTATTTTGATACCGACCATTGATTACAATTTGCAGAAATAAAAAGTAGTTACAGGTAAAAAACCTCATTTTCTGTTCAGGTTTATCATCAGTATGACTAGGTTTTTCCCGTCAGATAGGCAGCGCCTAATTTCGTAATAAACCTAACTCAAATTTTCAGCTGTACACTCAGTACGTGCAAACACTCAGTTTGGGAGAATTAATGTTGGTGTGCCTATCCTCTCTACTATACTCTAGCTGATCTATTAATCAGGTCCCAGAAAAGTCACAAATTAGCTATATAGCTAAATCTAGCTATATATAGCTATTTCTAGCTATAAAACCAATAACAATTGTTCAAAATATGTGAATATTAAACATAAAATAGTTATTATCCGATTTAAGTGGAGTACGAGACAAAAGACAATCACAAAGAATGGAGATCTATGCAGTTTTAGTTTCAATACATGTTGCGAATTTCTGCGATTAGTCATTTATAAATTTGCCATATACACGAGGATTATCACAAGTGAAAAATTCAGTAATGATTTATCACAAAATACTGCCGCAGTTATTGAAAATGTGACTACAAAGATCATGGTTTTGTGTCATTGTCTTTCATCTTACAAACCTTTTGGACATGATTATGACCATTTTGCATCTTATTTTGACATATTTTGCCATACTGGTATTGGTTTTATAGCTACTTCTAGCTATATATAGCTAGATTTAGCTATATAGTTAATTTGTGACTTCTGGGACCTGTTAATTTTTAATTTTCAGTTGTCGCGAATTCTGAAGACAAACACTAAAAACAATCTTTCCCCGATTTTAATAGGAAAATTGCAGCTCACAACATTTTCTGTATAAATACGATACTTGTCTTACTTGTGTTATTAATTAGATGATAATGAAATTATGCTGTCACATTGCAAAATACTGATAATTTCTTTACACAGCGCCCTCTGTAAACATGTTGGAAGTGCTAGCCGTCCGGTAACCGGACGCTTAGCCTTTCATTCTAGCCGTCCGGGATGATTGAGTGAATTGATAATGTTTTTAAATATTATGTCACTGATTTTGTACCATATTTTAAGACCAAGATTTAAATGAGAATTATGGTTTATAAAATATTCAAAATATTATTTTCAACGAATGATAACCAAGCTGGGCCAGGACTTCTGAGTGACCAGGCTGTTTTTAATCCTTTTACTGTACATTTCGCCTTTTTACTCATATATGGCCCATTTTCTGTCCAGTTTGCCAGGAACCTACATATTGTAAGAATTACTTACCATCTCTTTCAATGTGTACCCGAGTTGTAATATTTCTAAAGCTTTATGGACAGACTATGAATTAGTTGTAATATTTTTAAAGCTTTATGGACAGGCTATGAATTAATTTGATATTTTTCAAAGTCATCAAACTTTCAAAACATATTAACAACTTTGACATGAAAAGAGCGGGGTTTAGTATATGGGACCCATATGGGCTATATCTGGGCAAATTTACCATATGGGTCCCACATGGGACCCTTATTGTAATTATTGGCCCATATTGGACCCATATGGGACCCATATACAATGTCTCAGCGATGTAAAATACAAATATATTCATTTTAAGTTTACAAGTGGTGTCACCGGTATAGATATTCATATTTTAAGTTTTCTTCGATATTTGTACGTTTTTAGGTATTAATGTGTCCAAGAAGGGGTTCCATATTGTAAGTCTTTGTCCATATTGGACCCATATGGGACCCATATACAATAACTCAGCGATGTGATATACCAGTTCATTCATTTTATAAGTGGTGTCACTACTGAGACTAGCCTAAAACTCGTTTCTTATGTTTTCTTTGAATGCTTGTATGTTTTCTTCGGTCTCCAAAGAAACACGTTCCCAAGACTGGTCCCATCTGGGTCCCATATTGTAAGTATTTGCCCATATCGGACCCATATGGGACCCATGTTTCATGTCTCAGTGAAGTGATAATAACTTCTTGATGTTAACACTATAAGTGTTGTCACTAGTATAACATTTTTTCTATGTTTTCTTTGAATTCTAGCTAATACATTTCTCTGTTTTCAAAAATATGTTTCCCAGAAGAGTCCCATATGGGTCCCATCCCAGTGACATCTGTGACCAGAAAAGGACGTCTTTTTATATTATTTTACCTACAAAATTAAAGCCGAGATAAAAACGTCTCTGTCTATGCGAAAATGCAAGTTTTCGTTCTTCTTAGGTGCAATAACATTTACAACATAAACTGTTAGGAAAAAAAACTATAAATTTAGACATACCAGTATGTTGGATCGAAAGTTCGATAATTTCCTTACTTCATCATAGAACGGAAGGGCATAGCATCTTATTGTATTTTAAAAATAAAATGTATTTACTAGGGTTACAAAATCATGAAAATGGACTAAAACGAGTAAATGAATTGTTTGCATTTTTGAAAATATTCCTTATTAATTGTTATTAAAATTGGACTGTTGTCAAGCTATTTTCAAAATTGTTTAATTATTTTTAATAATAACACTCATTCATTTAAAAATATTAAGGAAAGCGATACTGGAATTCAAAGGGAACATTTACACACATGTTTGTAACCATGGTAACTAAGGGTTCGTCTCTCTCTACACATGTTATCTATTAGTCACGCCAATGGTTTACACACTATTCAGTTCATTTGATAGAGGTTTAAGCTGCAATACAGAACAAGTTTATTCATTAGGAACAGAAGGATGATGCAGAAAAAGTGAGTATAATACTTTAAACATTATAATAATTATATAATAATTCTTCACTGACGTATTGGTAAAATACCTGTTTTAACATCATTAGCTTTTTTTTTTAATCTGCATTTCTCTTAAAAATATCTCATACTTCAAAGTCAGAGAGGATATCTCAGAAAATGTTGATAACAGTTTTAATCAGTGTAAATGCTTCCATTAACTGTTTCATCAGTACTTCAAATGACCTGTATAATTTTAACAGAAAGACCTTTTCAACAGTCACTGCATATCTCTGCAAAGCCAGGCTATACCCAATCACATTAACGATTTGCCAAAACTGAATGCATCAGGTTCCAATGGGGATAATAAGCCAGCTACTCGCTAGGTGGCGCTAGTAAAATAAGGGGTAAACAATGCTGACCCAGATTCTTATCTCAAATGGATTCTTAGAGGAAATCAAAATAGTTTGGATGGAAAGTTATACAATTACAGAGAGAATTAATAAAAAGAAGGGCATCAATCAAAGGCAGAAAGGAAGATTTGTTAACAAGGTATGTTTTTATGTTGTTATAATTAAATAATTCTCAGACAAATAGTATTAATCCATTTAAACCGTGAGAAACCAGTACACAGAGGCAAATTATTATGTCTTATATTAAATACATGTAGGTCATGGTGTGCATTGGAAGTTTTATTGGTGCTATCTTTATTGCATCTCATTATTTGTAGATTTAGTGTTGCTTATATAAAGCAATAATACTGGAGAGTAGCCCTTTGGATAACATTTTACGGGTTAATGACTTATGCTAGCACTATATCTTGCTTGAGGAATTTATGGTGTCTATCTTTTTCTTACTTTCAGACTTGAAAGCATATATATATGACAGAAATCAAGACTTCAGGGGTGAACCTATTCTCCTACCAGAACCTAAGGATTCAGACTGGTCCACTGAAGGGTTTCATCAACTGCAAGCAGACCATAGGATCCACTTCCCTAAATTGGGAAGCAATATGAAAAACAACAGCAATTAAGAAATTTGAAAAGCATACGGGATATAGTGTCAACAACTGCGGTTTATTCACATGTAGAGAAAGTCCTTATCTGGCTGCAACACCCGATGGAGTCATCAATGAACAAACAATAGTTGAGGTTAAATGTCCATATGCTGGGAAAGAGGCAATTATCCAACCTTGAAATTCTTTTCCATACTTGGATTATACGGACGAAAAAATGGAGCTAAAGAAAACTTCAAACTACTATTATCAGATACAGTGACAGATGTATACATATTGTTTTTTCATTGTGTATACATTCAAGGATATGTTTGTACAAAAAGTTGAACTAGATCATGAGTACTGTAAACACAATATTTTACCAAAGCTAGAACTGTTCTACAAAATGTATCTGTGGAAATATATAGCTGAACATTTGTGAAATAACATGATGATGATTAATGTAGACATTTGCAGTACAATATGATGTTCAGTCTATAAAAAGCTATTATGCATTTGATAAATAATTGTTTATAGTTGAAATAAATATATAACAGTCCAGCATCAATAGTTCATATTTCTTGGTATTTCTGCACAAAACAATAATAGTTATGCAAGTTTACCAACAATACTTCTACCGAAATTAGCTATGTTGAAGTACACAAATGTAATCCTTGATTAAGTTTTTTTTTGGCAAGTTCAAGATCTTAATATTTTGAAACAATATCGTGTTATTTAGGTTGCCACAGTTTTGTCTTATTCCCAGGATCTGCTATTTTTACTGCTACTCTCCATAAATCCTTTAAATGTTGTTCTTTTGGAAAATGAATTCCTCCATAACCCTTACATAGTGGTACACAACAATACTGAATCATAATCAAATTTTTATTCGTTTCATCTATGAACTACTCAACAATCCTTTAAATAATTGTATTTAAGTATTTATTTGATTATTTTCTAAGATTTTATTTTGTTCTGGGTCAAATACCAAGGAAATTGCAAATTAATTAGTGTTTAAGGTCAAATACCTAGGAAATTACAAATTAATTAGTGTTTATTATGCAGAATCTCTACTACATTCTATAGTAAATCTAAGGTCAGGCGGGATAATGTTTACCCTTTATTTCACCAGCGCCCTCTGTGGAGATAACCAGAGGTAACTCTGTTCTTATTATCCCCATTAAATACAGCCTGTAGTTAGGAATGTATCAGTTTGATGAAACGCATTCTGGACATTGAGCGATCTATTAAGCGATCTATTATATGCGTTCCGTTAAGCGATTCATTATACGATCTATTATGCGTTCCATTATACGATCTATTATTGTGCGCTCCATTAGCGTGTTGTTAAATGACATTTTTGGGTATAGCCTGGCTTTGCAGAGATATGCAGTGACTGTTGAAAAGGTCTTTCTGTTAAAATTATTCAAATATATTATTTGTTAAATTATATATATTATATATAATACAAATTTAGCAATCATTCAACATTTTCATGATCATTTGGATGCAGTTAAAATTATACAAATCGTTTGATAAATCATGCAGCTAACAGAAATTCCATCTTAAATTTTGTAAAATATGGATAGACAAAGAGAAACATATATTTATTAACTAGTTTCCATATAAGAAAGTATACAGGTCATTTGAATCAGCATTTCAAAAACTATTGTGTTATGCATTTAATAAATCTTTGAATTCTAACATACACTTATTTTATTGAAATCTAATCACAATTTAAACATGCATTCATTTATACTGAATTGTAAGTACATGTTTTAAGAAAATACCTTTAGTTGTAAATCACAGAAATTAAATGAAACCTTCCAGCCAGCATTCTATATCGGCCCGGTATCAAACCGACGTCGTTGTCTATAACGACCCGATATCGGCTTCAATGTAGGGATAACGCATGTTTTTTCGTGTTATTTTAACGTCTGCAGAATCCCGAGGGATTGGTTGGTGCCTGAGCACGTAGGGCGAGGGTACCAGCGTATCCCGAGGGATTCTGCAGATGTAATTTTCTTGCATACCAGACGGGGATTTCCGGTATCTTTACCGGTTCTGGAAAAATCCATCTTACACCCCGGGGTGTAAGATGACTCTCGTGCTGTAAATGACGTATTACGAACTACATATATGTACAAGATTTATGTAGTAATATATATCTTATTTAAAAAACGGAATAAAAATTCAAGACCTTGAGAGTTCCTGTTGTTCCTGATAGTATATTTCTCGATTCAAATCACGTTATTTCATCAAAAAAGTCATAACGTTACGTTGCAACTGATAAAAACAAAACCGGAACTAAACATTGTTATTTGTTTTGAAACGTCATGACGTCTTTCCTGTTTACGGACGTTGATTTCCCGCGCTTTGTTTAAATACACTGCCATATGAAATAGTTCTAAAAAGAAAACCGTTCGATTGATTTTATTTTTATTATTATTTCTTGAAATCGGTATGCAAGAAAAAAATTCTGTCACTGGTTATAGGTGCAGATGGAAATATCCGGCTCTCGGGTAACTGTTTAGGCGGTAACTCGGCAAGGAGCCTCGTTACCGCCTAAACAGTTACCCTCGAGGTCGGATATTCCCATCTGCACCTACAACCAGTGAAAGAATCTTATAACATGAAATGAACATGCGCTAACGCTATTCTAGCATAAAACGCGGAAAAATACTAATAAATGAATACATCCTACCTCAACGTTCGTCATTAAATTTCCATGAAATGCGCGGGGATGTCTGGGTTGTTTTTTACGTTGACGTCATTTTGTTTTGAATTATCCGTTTTGGGGCCGAATGATGTTTACGCTTTGCCACGGAACTCGCATATATAAAAAGGTGTTATAACAGCTCTCTGTTAACACGTTTTCTCTCCTGTTAAAACACCCCCGAAATGTGACAATAACAGCAGTTTTATGCTAGAATATCGGCTGCAAATAGGAATGATATCGGTCCGATGTCGGCAGACGATACCGGGCCAACATCATAATGACATCGGTCCGACATCGGCAAACGATATTTAGCCAACATCAAAATGATATCTGTCCTATATTGGCAGATCATTTCGTTGTCGCGAAATAGTGTGACACGTAGTGCTTCATCAAAGTTTTCTTCAAATATACACTTTATAAATTCTCAGAGTAATTTACTTGAGAACAGATGTGTCTCGCATCATGTGTATGATGGTTTATTTAATTTTATTGATATAATATTTTTCTCAACTATATACTACATGTTTTATACAGTTACGTAAGTTTTGTGTATATTCTTAACACTATTAAAATTGTTCAGTTAGAATTTTAAACATATTTATATTTTCATTTTTTTGTAAATATAAATATTTCTTCGGCGGCATTCTACATAGAATAAAAATGCATACTAATTATAACCTCCCTTTATTACATATAAGATTTTGATAAATACCCTCTACAGATTTTGTTTGGAACCTAGTTTGATTAATTCTGACATACGTCATATTTGCTTAATAAATTAGCACACATAAACAATTAGATTACTTTTTCACGTTTATCAATAATATTTTGAAAAATATAGCTATATTAGATAATCCAATATCGGCCCAATGTGAATCCGACTTTTGAAATAGTTACACTGATTGATGTCGATCTACCGATTTCAATACATTTTTTTTGTATTTTGCGGCAGTTCAACGGTCCGATCTCGGCGATATATGATCATTTTGTGTCGATTCGCCGTAAAACCTAACTCACTCACTCACAACGGCCGAAGTCGGCCCTACATCGGCACATTTTGCCGACATTCCGACATTATACCTATATCGGGCCGATATAGTCATGGTGGCTGGGCTGTTAGGGGTTTTCTAGGGGTACGTACCCCCGTTTTTCTAGAGATTAAGGGTCAGTTACATTTCAAATTAGAACTCCTGATGTCATGATAAAGTTTATGAAATAGGCCACTCAAAGCTAAAGTTGCGGTTCTAGTTCCAGTGATATACCAACGTATATTTTTCATCGTCTCGAATAGATCACTGATTTTTCAGTCGATAAAACGAATATTAGATCGTGTAAACTTACAAGTATACAAAGCGGTTGATATTCTGTTTTTAGGAATGATATTTAAAACATTGATCGCCGTATAGTAGTCTGTAACACTGATCTGTCTAGCAATATGTGTACAGAGTCGTTAATATGTATTGTATAAACGCGTGGAAGCGTCTATAATCGCCGAACGTCGATCCTTGCTATTTTGTAAAAAGTACTGCTTTTCTAACGGTTTAAAGTTTAATTCTTAAAACACAAATTTGTAAATAATTATTTTTTTGATGAATGGAAAGCTTATAAAACAAGCTATTCATTAAATGCGTAGCGACCCACTCGAAACTGCGCTGCGTTAGGTTTTCGGCCGATTTTTCTGAAACTACCCCGAAGAATTCTATGAAAATACACATGCTTTGTTTTAAGAGGTAGTTCTTTAGATAAGAAGTGTTCAATAATTACTTGTTCCCGATAAGCACTATATATGATGTGATATTGTAAAAACACTGGCAAAAATTTCCTTCCCCCGACGGGGTATTAAACTTTAATAAAAAATAAATTTGAAAGTACAATAAAAGAATCAGAAAATAAACAAAACAGAGAAAATGCTAAAAATAACAATATTTTTTATATTTATTAATATGCAAGCACGCGTACTGCGAAAATTTGCTGAATCAAGGAAAACTTTTATCCCTGGATGTACATTTCTAAGAACACTTTCTTACAAGCATAAATCTGAAATTTCTTTCAAATGGGCGCTGTATAAGCTACAATGTTTGCTTTAAATATAGAAATTAACATGATTGTACAGTCTAGCATGGTACTGAAATAAGTATGTGGTATGCTTTCTATGCTTATCCATCACAGGTTCGTCCAAATCCCGAACGAACTAGGGATCAACCATGGTAGACCTCTGGTATGCGAGAATGGTGGCGTACGTGGGGTGCAGCTGTACTATGAATGCAGTAAAATGTGCAGCCGAAATTGAATATGAATGTTGCTTTGTATAATTAATGTGTAATTGCTTCGGCTTGTACTAAACTAGTTACATTTAAGTTCTGTTCGAAATGAAATGTCATGAAAACTATCTCTTAATATAAGATAAGCACCTATCACGTATGTTATCAAAATCAAATGTCTTTGAAATGTTCTTTTATTTTTATTCCATCATTCTTCACTAATATTTTTCTATTATCAATTAATCATCATAAGTGATAAACGGTTTTAGCAAGGTTATCTATAAGAGATAATGCGGAAACATAGAATGCGACCAAGCAAAATAAAAGCAGACTCGGCTTGAATGAGTCTGTTCATGACTAGTTATGGAAAGTGGAACATCCTTCCCCTCCCCTCCCAAAAAAAGCGGCTTCAGTGGAACTCTATTGAACAGGTATTGAATGGACTCAATTATCCAAAGGGACCAGAAAATATAACGACTAAATCCAATCTTAGACGGACTCTTGCACACTTCGCTGCCAACACAATGTTTTTATCTAAAATTCAGCTAAGTGGACTTCTTTTAGTTATATAATAAATTACTTAGTTATTTTCCCTAATGTTTTCGAAGTTTACACTTCTTTTAGCACAGGCGAATGTTCCTTTAGGTCGTAGGGAACCAACTAAATTACCATAGGCCCACATTGTAATGTTTCCTGTCATGGGACTTTCCTAACATTTAAACTTTTGATGCCACCTACTCAGGTTGAAAGACCTATCCAAGAACTATCGAAAAACTGCAGGAAATATATATGTTGACCATCCCTTTTGGGCTCTTTTTTCTCTTTGAACTCTGTTACCCATAATCCGACAATGATTTTTTTATTTTTCATAAAAATGTCCCACTGATAGAACATGCATATTTCTCACACAAAATGCATCATTTCATATTATTTTAGCCAGTAAAAATGGATTGCAGTTTTATTTTATGAAATAAGATAGTTTTCAAACGCATCCAACATATTTTGCACCAGTGGGAGATCACTTTACATGGTAGATATATACTGCAGAATACCATATACTTTTTCAACCAGAGGCCTCGTTGGTTACTTCCCTCTGACCTAAACAGATAATCTTTCTTTTTTATATGAACAAAATATTGGTCAAAATGATAAAATAGACATATATGAACTGAAATAAGATTACCTTTTCACTCGGATACCCATATGCTGAAAATCGCTGACAAAATTTTGGCAGCGGGACCTGCCTGTGTTCTGAGATAGAGATAATATTTCATTTGAATCAAGGAAAACATCAACCACCATACTCCTATTATTTTACCCATATGATTCAAATGAGGCATGCGTACTAATAAAATGTCCCGTCTTATTACTTGCATGTATATTTCAGTATGAATACGCTGATATTTTTGTCGACGGTGGGTCTATTTCTTACCCCACCCACCACCAAAACCGCGTGTATTAATAGATTTTGCACTTTATGCGCCTATCAGACAACATTGGAATGTAAGAGTGTAATCAAAACTGAACGATTACATAGCAATAAGTGGTACAATCAAGAAAATTAATTAATTGAAATTTATATGTACATTACATGGAACCTGGGGAGCAATCAAAATAAGCACCTGACGTCCAGAAATTGCAGAAATTTGACTGCTGATGCTCCATTCTAAAGAAAATATGACGTGCAGTACATGTTAAAAGTGTAATGCCACGATAAGTTATTTACGTTTTACCCGACTGGGAAAAAACTGGCACATAAATCTTCATATAGTCCCACAAATAATGCAAAGAAGTAGGAAAATTGTCAAATGACCACTATTTTTAATGCCTTCTTCTGTTTCTGTAAAAGAAAAAAATGCATAAAAAGGAATTAAGTACCATGCATTTATGTTAACGTGTTAACACAATCTAACAAAACCTGTCATTGAAGTCACTCAAAATAAACGGAACACCGTAAAAATAAGCAAAAAATAAGTGTTTTGCTATTATAGGGAGGTAATTCAGAATCGTATTATCCTCTATTGTCAATCGTAATTGATAAATTGTGTAAAATATCATTCATTCCGTATTTCTCACATAATGCAATGCGCTAACGCAATTACGTGACTATATTTCAATAAATCAGCAGTGATTTTATTTATAAAGCCCCATATGTATTGTTCAAACAAACCTTTGAAAGAGATACTTTTTTTCAATTTTCGAAAATAGATCTGCAAATATAGACAAAATAATATTAGCGACTGTTTCAAATACAGATCGAGTTGTCTAAATTTTAGGGATGGGAACGATTACCGATTTTACTATTCGATTAATCGTTATTTTTTCGAACGATTAATCGTATCAAGAACGTGCACTTGTTCCGTATCACGCACTAAACGTTACGGAAAGAAAGGAAGGTAATTCAGTCATCAAAAGTTTACGATTCTGGGCGGCATAACGTGCATTGTATTGTTGTATATATTTATTTTTCGTGCTTGTATAATATTCTTTCAAACTTTGGTTTTAGAAAGAGAAATTTTAAGAAATAAAAACAAGTCCATTATGAAATTTTATTTATATATATAATATATAGAACTTACACTGTAATGCATAAGCGGTACGTCTATACTCTACGTGGCATTTATATGCTTCATTGTGTCTGAAAGGGCGGATGGACCATAATTAAACTCAAATAACTGAACTGTAATGCATAACAATGAACAAATACGCGACCGTGTGTGTGTGTGTTGAGTTTATTTATAGTCGCCACCGGTTAATACCATATGGGCGACTGTTGCTGCAATTATTCCCTCCTCCTTCGTCACATCATCTTTTCTTCACTCCCTTTATAATACATCATTTATTTCATCGTAATTATATGTCTTCTGTTGTGTGTCATCGTAGTTATGTAGTGCCTTCTTATGTTGTAGTCTGCGTAGTTATATTGTAATCTGCGTAATTATGTTGTAGTCTGCGTGTTTATCTTTCTACAATTCAGACCTCCTTCCTTTTCTTGCTATATAAAACGTCTGGTCCTCCGGAATGCATCCCGCCGCCATGATCTGTGGTAGCCCCCTCGGTCGTCCACATCATTAGTCCCCTTCAGCACTCAGATACGGCAAGCCTTTACGTCGTTGTCGTCACCAAAACAGACCGCAATTTGTTGGCAATATGCGACAATTTCAGCAAAGTCGACCGCAGCTGACGTCCCTCAGTGCCCAGTTCGAGTCCCTGTTGAGTCGAATCCGCTGCCATCGGTCAGCTGCCGGGTATACGTCAAGAGCCGCAAGAGCGCACCAGCCACATCGGTCATCCAACCCGATGAGAACGGTTAAAAGCAAAGTAAAAGCAGGTTAAAATCATGCTGTCGACGTAGATATCCAGCAGGGTGCAACTCTTCAGGTTCTCAAGTCGTGGCGCGGCTCACCATGTAGACCACCGACGAAACGACGTTGTACATATCGGCAGGATGCATTCCGGTTGATTGTTGTTCCCTTTTTACGGCCACACTCCCCGGTTTTAGTCATGTGACGCTAACTAGGTCGACAATATACAGACAATATACATGACCCAGTTAGCGCCATATGTGCCCTCTCCACGACGTGCACGCACCGGGGAGCTCGGAGAGGGACGCGACCGTAACTATGCAGGTAACTATAGTACTTTTGTGTGTGGAAACAATTTAAATAAATATTAATCTGTTTTGTTTGATTGGTGGGGATATTTAATGGATGATTGCAAACCGATAATTCGTCCAAAAGAGATTCTCGTTTGAGGTGCCGATCTGCAGGTGTGGGAAACATTTAAAATTTAATATGATATGATTCTCCCGGATATAAGTGGCATAATTACAATCTGGAACAATGCGAATTTGCAAACTCGTGTCATCAGTCAGGGACACTTTATTGTACAAATTAGCGGGAAACAAAACAACTTTTTGCACCTCCGTGTCGGTGTTGTTAATCCTGTCTGTATAGAATGCAGCAACGTCTGGGTTAATTTTAACCAAGATTTTTTTTGGAGATGAAATTAGGGGAAAACGAATTTTTTATTTTTTTTCCCTATTAATCGACTACCAAATTTGTGATCGATTAATCGGCCAAACGAACGATTAATCGATTAATCGTTCCCATTCCTACTAAATTTTATACAAATTAACACAAAATGTATGAGAATGAACAAGATCAAGGTCTAGCTGTATCATTTCAGACATTCACTGGGCTTCATTTTTTTAAAAAAAAAAGAACGCTATTTTAAATATTTTGGCCAAATAGTACTCATTTCTTGATTTTCCGATTTAAGCAGAGTAATCTGATTCTTGTTTTTGCTAACAATATTCACAATTGTGTATATATAGGCTTGAAATTAAGTCAAAATCAGATAAATATGCATGGAATAGCATCTACGCTGCATTATAACTTTCTGGGGCTGAAAAGTACCTCCCGTTTCATACCAGTCATGAAAAATCTTTGTGAAGACGCGTTTTATGTTTGAAAAGTTTTAAAAGAGGCTCTAACATGCAAATAAAACACATTCAACGTGTATTTCTCAGTTTACAGCCACCGACATGGCATGGCAATATAGCAATTCAGGGTGCCCTTTTGGTCGTCGGGAACCAACTAAATTTCCATAGGCCCACATTGTAATGTTTCCTGTCATGGGACTTACCTAACATTTAAACTTTTGATGCCATCTACTCAGATTGCAAAAACTATCCAAGAACTATCGAAAAACTGCCTTTTTTGGGGCGGTGCGTAAGCTCCGCCTCCAATGGAATTAAGACGGGAAAATGAAAGCCCGTCACTTCTTAGTGCAAAACGGCAAAGTGCATCCACTTTCTACATCCTCTCATAAGTAAGAGCACCTACAACAAAGCGCATGAATATGACCTATATTACGGCTATTTTTACACTCTGACGTCATGAGGGAAAATTACTGAACTTATTATTGAAACCCAACTTGTTTTTAATCAGAATTGTCTATATATGTATACATATTTATCCTACCTTCATGCAAATTAGCGACAAAAATTAAGGGGTCAAATAATTTTGCTTTATTAGGTCAGTGGCTTGTAAAGCTTGGCGGACTACTTTTTTAATTTTTTTCTTAAATCGACGCCATCAGGTTCTTGAGAATAACTGCAAAAAGACATATCTATGCGATTATTAATATGAATTAAGGCACCGCCTAGCATTGGGGATTTATCTTTTATATATCCGCTTAGAAAGAAATATTCAACGCTCAAGAAAGTGAAACTTTGCTCTAAACTGTAGTTTACATTTAGTGTCATCATACCTCTTACAGCGAATATCATACTTTGCAAAATTTACAGAAGCCATGCCGGTGACGTCATTCAGCGTTCTCGCACTAGCTTTTAGAATTTTGTTTTGTTTGTTTGCACTCCACGCAGAAAATTGGCGGTCTTTACACTTCCTTACTGTTTTAAAAGTGTTTTTCAGTTGCATATACAGTTTTCATTACGAAAAAGAAGTAAAATAATCATGTTAGCGCGGTTTACGAGTTTTTATGACTGATTCGGGGTGCTCGGATGTTCATAAAGACAACCAGTCAGCGGATTTTACATAAACCGGAACCGGAAAACATCGAAAAAATTGCCTCAGTATATGCAAACAGCAAAGGGTGTCAGCTCTTTCACTCCCAAGTCTTTTCACTCCCAGGTCTTTTCACTCCCAAGTCTTTTCCTCCCCTGACTATTCACTCCCATTTTCTTTCAAGAGGTGACTTTTCACTCCCATTTTTATTTTGTTCTCTAGAAGTTATATTTTAATTATTGGGAGGTCAATAAAAATTAATGATTTTGAAAGGTTTTATGTATTTTTTCTTGTAATGCAGATTATATTTACTGAGTATTGTGAAAATTTGTAGGATTATTTTTTCTTAGAGGGGGAAAGATAATCCAAAATATACTTTGGAAATATTAATGAAGGTTTATTATTTATATATATTATTGACTGTGTGATTATTAATAAGTTCTGAAAATGTAAGTTTAATTATTAATATTCTGAAAATGCAAGTTTAGTTTGTTTTGAGTATTTTCAGTATAAAGAGGATATTGAAAAAGAGACAGTATATTAAGAAATACCTATTTAATAAAACTTTACTGTGATGGCCTAAATATGTAATTTAAACTGCAGAGAACTTTTGGGTTTGCATTTACTGAAATGGACTAATAGAAACAATAAATAGAGACTTAAAATGTAACTGGAAAACATTCTAACAAAATTCATACTTCACTGTATCAAAAGAAAAAAGAAAAAAAGAAAACTTTTGATTTTTATGTGAATATTTTTTTAATTCTTTGGTCAAAATTTTTATAAGTCGTTATAGCATTGTGCATGATAGATTTTTAAATTGTAATAACATTACCTTATACCTTGTGAAATAATTTGTGAAACATCTTTGATATTCCGTATACTTAAACGCTACCAATTATCTCATCACCATGAGATGTAACCTCCTTGATTAGTTGGATATTAACAAGTCATCAGTTATCACTTGTGTTTGTTTAACACTCCTTGATTGAAAGTTGCTACCCTAATCATCACCTTTCAGATCAATATCATATAGAAATTGCTGATACTTCTCATGTCTTTAAAGTTAAAATTCATCATAAGATAACACAACAAAATTTATGTTAAGTTAGGTTAGGTAAATTAATTATTGCTTTTTTTTTTTTTTTTTTTCTTTTTTACCTACAAGTTAAATTAATGTTTGTAAACTATAAATACAACTTGTAGTCTCTGTAATTTTTTTGAAATACTGATTTTTACTAGATGTATAAAATTTCTGATACATTCAGGTTTTCCCCCAACGACAAAATAATATTTGCCTGTCGGAAGTTCATGTAAACATGTTATTATATACTGTCATTATGTTTAATCCCCATATTGTATAATTACTTGGGTGTAATAAAGATCATGTTCTGTTCTGTTCTGTTCTGTTCTGCTTGTATGTTCATTGGCTGGATTATATTTAGAGACAACAAAACTGAATAATTCATTAATTTATTGACTTCTCTTTTATTTTTTAATGTAGATATGTAAGATAAGATAAATAATTACCCAATACTGTTTTTTTTAAGTATCATTGTAAGTGCAACAAAAATAATACAAAACATAGAATGTAAAGTAAAAAATCTTATAAAAACAAAATTAAGGAATTTCTGAGGAAATGATACTTAAAAATTGTCTGGCATGATAAAAAAGATCTTTAAGCCAAAGCAAGAAAGATTTTAAGTATTAGGTTTTAAAGAAGAGTAACGTAAAGATCTGGCTGAAACAATTATATTATTGAAGTTTGGTCATATCATAAACATACGAATATGAGTTTTAGTTTCTAAAATATTTTTAAAATTCCGAATCAAGAAAGAAAAAAAAAGATGAATGCGCCGGGAATGGTAAAGTATTCAAAACAGCAAATTTTCATGTGTTTCTGTAGTAGATTCTATAGTTTGTCAGCAATTAAGTTTTAAAGCCTTCTTAAGAAATATAGCATGTTGTGAATTTGCACGCTATAACGTAACGTAAACGTCGTCACATCCTTGCAATATTTTGTATGTAACGTCATTATTAAAAAAGATATCGAACCTGGAACAGCTTTGTTATTGCTATATTCCACTAATATCTAAGATATAGAATTGTCTTCCAGATAATTAAAAAAAAAAAGTTGTTAGCGACAGATTCCGATGCCAGTCTCCTGCAGAACAAATATACAATATTTTATGCCTCTTGCTCTACACAAAATTTGAATCTACTATAGTTGAATTTGCGATGATCAACTGACTTCAATAAACTCAAAAGCATGTATTTTACGAATGTGTACAAAAAAGTTTAAAATTGTCAAAATTGAAATTCACTCGAAACCAATATGATTTTGATGGGCAACTTTATTTATATATATAATAGCTGATGACATATTTGACAGAGCCAATTTTCAATATAGCTCACTGTATAAATATGTTCAATAAACATGATTATAAACAATAATGAGAGAACATTTTACAAAAATAAAGAGAAAAAAATTAAATAAAATTATATACATGTATAAACAAACAAAATATTCAAGTAAAGTTAATGACATACATTAATAGTCTGCATATGTTGGAACTTTAAATAATTTGGTAGTCACTATTTTCTGATAGTAATTTTGGTTGAGAAAAGTGCCACTGAAGACAGGATTGTTTGAATTTTGCAAAGAGCTATAAAAATAAATAGATTGGCAACTTGAAAGGCATATAGAGCAAATCTCGCCAACCTCCCGTGACAAAAAAACGAGATCTCGTTTACCGGAAGTGGCGCTTTCTCCACGCGCCATTTTGTATGCGAAAGCAATTATTCATCGGTAAAATAATTATCACCGTATGACCACGCTTCTTTCGATGGCAAAAAAAAACGTGTTCTTCGTGTCTTAAGACCATTTCGAATTAAACTAATTTTGTTATAGAAGCTAACATGTATTTTAAATGTAGTTTTAAAGGTACAAATTGTAACTCCATGCTCGCCGACGTTTGTTTTTAGTAAGATAACGCCGAATCACGCTCGGACACGAGCTCACGCGAGATTACAGCCAGTTGCCATTCTGTGTATTTTATACTTCTTTGAATTTTGCAAGAGTATCAGATGAGCATATATGATTAGGTATGTTATTCCAGATTGTTGGTCCCGAGTAACTCAAAGATTTATGAAAAAATTCTATTCTTGCTTTTGGTATCTTTAGTTCATTGTTTTGATTTGATCTAAGTTCACATCAGATATTTGGCTGTGGTTAAATTTTGAAGTAAGATAGTTGGAGGATTGCTCGGACGAACTTTCCTGTTACAGTCAATACATAATCCAACAATTTCATAATTCACTTTTCAAACAGTTATGACACCAGAATAAAATTTAGCATGTACAATAATACTCAAGAATGAAATAAATTAAAATGCTTGTATTATATACTAGGGAATATAACGGTGATTATAACAAGTTTTTCAATGAGCGATTGATAAGTATTATAATGCATATTTTTTTATATCACTTCTCTCATTAAATCATCAAAGGACATCAAAGATGCTGTAGTAACAATAAATAACTTAATTAAATTACATCTTATTCATATTTCAATAATTGCTGATGATAGACCACTGAAACTTCGGTTTCCGATACAAAATAAACTGTTAAAAAGTAAAACCAATAAAAAATTACCATAAGGACACTTTTTGCTTGACGGGGCTCTATTATTATTGTCATTATTAACATTGTTATAATAATTATTATTGTTATTATGTACAATGTCATTGAATATATATATCATTGAAATGTATAGCATTTAATCAAATTATCCAGTTTCAGTTATATTTAGAGATATGAAATTTCAATATTATATATCGTACTTGCAATAATATTCAAATATTCTTGGAATATCTATTTACAATTCAGTTCCAAACTAAATATTAAACATTGCATAGTTTTGAATTGTCATAATAGAAAAAAATAAAAATAGAGTGAATAGTCACCCGATAAGGTGACTATTCACTCCCATTTTGGGAGTGAATAGTCAGGGGAGGAAAAGACAGGGGAGGAAAAGACTTGGGAGTGAATGGTCCGGAATTCAACAGCAAAGACGAATATCTATATACGGACGTTACCGTCTCGGGGATTTTCATCCCCTATTATTATTTAACTGGGCTTTTATTAGGTTCGTGAGACCATGGTACAAATGTATAGTGTATGCTTACCATATTTGCAATTACTACATAAAAGTTTTTATAACGGAAACGCTTGATGAAACGGAAAGTGACTCATGTAAGCATTTGTTCAGGATTTTAGCTTTCTGCAATTCAATCTACTTAATTATCTAGGAAGATGTTGCATCTGGAATGGAATGTTATTGAATAAAATCATCGAGGATACGGGTTGCCTATTTGTTCTGTCAAGCGGCGTTATGGCGTGTGTATAAGTCCCGTCATTCGTTTGCTTGGTGAGGATGGGTAACCCGGAATGCAACTGAACTTCGGACAAAATTTTACTTGGCAGCAAATCAAAATTATCCAAAAATGTTAAGCAGAACAGAGAGGTCGGGCACAATGCGAAACAAGGTTAGCGTTTGTTTTTCAGCTCTTATTTTATAATATTTTTGATTAAAATGCTCTGTTCAGCTATTTGTGTTTTCTACTGTCCATTCTACTTTTAACGTTTCTTGTACAGGGGCGCAGCTGCACATAATACTCTCGTAAAGAGGGGTGATGCAGTATAAATAGATAGATAACGGTCTGACATTAATTTTCAGATTTGTATGCAAGGTAGTCGAAGGTTTTGATGATGATCATCATGAGCATAACACTTCATAGCCCACCCGCTTAGCTCAGTATGTAGAGCGTTGGTCTACAGATTGTGGAGTCGCGAGTTCAATCCTCGGGTGGGGCATATGTTCTTTATAACTATTTGATAAACAACATTGTGTCTGAAATCATTTGTCGTCCACCTCTGATTCATGTGGGGAAGTTGGCAGTTACCTGAGGAGAACAGGTTTGTACTGGTACAGAATCCAGGAACACTGGTTGTCCGCCGTTAGTTATGTAACAGGCTGAAAATACTTCAGGCCTGACCGGGAATCGAACCCGGGACCTCTCACACATAAGACGGACCAGTGATTTTTTTCAGTTTTGGGGGAAGGGGGTCTGTGCCCTTTGGAGGGGGAAAAATTCGACGTAAAACTAAGAAAAGGGGAATTTTCATTTGTGTTGAAATAAACTACAGTTTCAAGTTTATTGATAAATTCAGGGCCCATAAGAGCATCTGACATGACATATAACACAATGTAGCATATCAATACCAGATAACCAAATAAATTTTTCAAATGTGGAGGATAAGACATCCATTAGACTACCAAAATTTACAACAGACATTAGGTCCCTTCTTAAACAAATCGGTGAGTGGCTGTTTTTTATTTCTGTCAGTCTGACATTTGCAGTCACTGTTACATTTGACCTGTCACAATAAAAACAAACTGTAAAAAGCAATGTATGCATTGGACTAGTCCCTTCCCAAAGCATAAAATCAAACACTGACTGACTAGAAGATGGAAAACTCAACACTACCCGGCCAAACAAATAGAATGCAAATCATTTACAGACTAACATTCAACAGCGTTGTTGTGCAGAATAATAAAGCGTTTCGATGATTCTGATTTATCAAGGGAAGTTACTCCAACCGGTGTCGATGTAAACAAAACGCGAGATACCGCGGTGAACTGTTTTCTATATGAAAATAAATAAAATAAACTAGTGAATTATGATTTAATTGATTGGAATTTTTTTTTATTTTCAGAGGGGAATTTTAGGCATCGGAAAGGGGAAAAAAATATACTATTTTGAGGGGGGAATGGGGCCGAATTTCGCCGAATATTTTGGTGAAAAAAAACGCTGCGGACACTCTACCACGTCGCTATAAAAGCCAGCTCAATAGCAAGGAAGTATAAGTGCACCCTTATACTCTACCCTACTACATACACCCTCTCCATTTTAGAATTCGTCCTCAAATTCCAGGAGTTTGAACCTCTGTGGGACGTTCCAAGGTGTCCATTCATATCTACTCGTGAGTTATTTACGTTGGGCGCCAAATGTAACAGGCTGAAAATACTTAAGGCCTGACCGGGAATCTAACCTGGGACCTCTCACACATAAGGCGGACACTACCATTTCGCTATAAAAGCTAGCTCAATAGCAAGGAAGTATAAGTGCACCCTTATACTCTACCCTACTACAGTTACATGACTGAAATACTGTTGAAAAACGGTGTTAAACCCAAAATAAACGACAAACAAACAAATTACATTTCATTTCATCCTTAAAGCCAGTTGTTCTTTGAAAGTCAACAGGGTACGACTCCAAAGTAGTTGCATTCGTTTTATTACAAAATGCACATTTTTAGCTCACATGTCATAAAGTGACAGTGTGAGCTTTTGTGATCGCGCAGTGTCCGTCGTCCGTGCGTGCGTCCGTGCGTAAACTTTTGCTTGTGACCTCTCTAGAGGTCACATTTTTCATGGGATCTTTATGAAAGTTGGTCAGAATGTTCATCTTGATGATATCTAGGTCAAGTTCGAAACTGGGTCACGTGCGGTCAAAAACTAGGTCAGTAGATCTAAAAATAGAAAAACCTTGTGACCTCTCTAGAGGCCATATTTTTCACAAGATCTTCATGAAAGTTGGTCAGAATGTTCATCTTGATGATATCTAGGTCAAGTTCGAAACTGGGTCACGTGCCTTCAAAAACTAGGTCAGTAGGTCAAATAATAGAAAAACCTTGTGACCTCTCTAGAGGCCATATTTTTCATGGGATCTGTATGAAAGTAGGTCTGAATGTTCATCTTGATGATATCTAGGTCAAGTTCGAAACTGGGTCAGCTGCGGTCAAAAACTAGGTCATTAGGTCTAAAAATAGAAAAAGCTTGTGACCTCTCTAGAGGCCATACTTTTGAATGGATCTTCATGAAAATTGGTCAGAATGTTCATCTTGATGATATCTAGGTCAAATGTGAAACTGGGTCACGTGCCGTCAATAACTAGGTCAGTAGGTCAAATAATAAAAAAACCTTGTGACCTCTCTAGAAGCCATATTTTTCATGGGAACTGTATGAAGATTGGTCTGAATGTTCATCTTGATGATATCTAGGTCAAGTTTGAAACTGGGTCACGTGCCATCAATAACTAGGTCAGTAGGTCAGATAATAAAAAAAAACCTTGTGACCTCTCTAGAGGCCATACTTTTGAATGGATCTTCATGAAAATTGGTCAGAATGTTCATCTTGATGATATCTAGGTCAAGTTTGAAACTGGGTCACGTGCCATCAATAACTAGGTCAGTAGGTCAAATAATAAAAAAACTTGTGACCTCTCTAGAAGCCATATTTTTCATGGGAACTGTATGAAGATTGGTCTGAATGTTCATCTTGATGATATCTAGGCCAAATTTGAAACTGGGTCACGTGCCCTCAATAACTAGGTCAGTAGGTCAAATAATAAAAAAACCTTGTGACCTCTCTAGAGGCCATACTTTTGAATGGACCTTCATGAAAATTGGTCAGAATGTTCATCTTGATGATATCTAGGCCAAGTTTGAAACTGGGTCACGTGCCATCAATAACTAGGTCAGTAGGTCAAATAATAAAAAAACCTTGTGACCTCTCTAGAAGCCATATTTTTCATGGGAACTGTATGAAGATTAGTCTGAATGTTCATCTTGATGATATCTAGGCCAAGTTCGAAACTGGGTCAACTGTGGTTAAAAACTAGGTCAGTAGGTCTAAAAATAGAAAAACCTTGTGACCTCTCTAGAGGTCATATTTTTCACAAGATCTTCATGAAAGTTATTCAGAATGTTCACCTTGATGATATCTAGGTCAGGTTTGAAACTGGGTCATGTGCCATCAAAAACTAGGTCAGTAGGTCAAATAATAGAAAAACCTTGTGACCTCTCTAGAGGCCATATTTTTCATGGGATCTGTATGACAGTTGGTCTGAATGTTCATCTTGATGATATCTAGATCAATTTCGAAACTGGGTCAGCTGCGATCAAAAACTAGGTAATTAGGTCTAAAAATAGAAAAAGCTTGTGACCTCTCTAGAGGCCATACTTTTGAATGGATCTTCATGAAAATTGGTCAGAATGTTCATCTTGATGATATCTAGGTCAAGTTTGAAACTGGGTCACGTGCCATCAATAACTAGGTCAGTAGGTCAAATAATGAAAAAACCTTGTGACCTCTCTAGAGGCCATATTTTTCATGGGATCTGTATGAAAGTTGGTCTGAATGTTCATCTTGATGATATCTAGATCAGGTTCAAAACTGGGTCACATGAGCTCAAAAACTAGGTCACTATGTCAAATAATAGGAAAAAAACGACGTCATACTTAGTTCAAAACTGGGTCATGTTGGGACAGGTGAGCGATTCAGGACCATCATGGTCCTCTTGTTTACAAATTGGTATCCCATCAACAGTGTTCGAAATAAGCGCAAGTAAAAAACCATGAAGGGCAAGTAAAACTGACTGCTGAATTGCCCAACGGGCAAACTGTGAAAATAGTCTTTGACTTAAACCGCCAGCCCGAAGCCCGAGTCGAGTAATTTGCAGATCAGTCGAGTATAAAATCCAACCTTCACGCTCGACCCTAATATCCAACAAATGTCAATTGTGTACTTTTGTTTTTGAAGGAGAACAAAATCAATACACTGTGACGTAACTTCAGTTAATGATGTGATTAGCTCCGCCCCGTAACTTATCAAAGCAGTGTTTAACTCTTGATGTCTGAATCATGTTTGATAAAGAGACCGTCAGTAAATCGTGTTTTATAAAGAGACCGTCTGTAAAATGTAAACAGTCATTCAGATCAGCTGACATGTTGAGAAGTCGCTGATTGTCGATAATAAAAAGAAGTACATGCATTTGGCTCGGATTAATTTGGTAAGTCGTTTGCTCCGAAGTCGGAAGACAATAGAAATAATTGTCGCAATGATACCGACAATTCCAGCACAAAAAAGATAAATGAATAAATTTTATTTGCAAATTGGTGAGTAAATAGACAGTTCAAAGTTAAAAACTTTTTTCCGATGAGTAATAAATTTGCTACTTACTTTGAAATTTCGAAAATTATAAATCCTACTTTTACAGTATTAAAAAAAAAACAACACACACTTCAATCCGTCTCCTATTTAGGTTACACAACTGATATCTATGAATAACCTGAAATAAACCACCAGCACATGGCAGAGCTCTGACTTCAAAGGCAAATTTTCCTTTATTGATTTTCGGTATTGCTCTTTGGTGTGGGATGAAAGTTAACTGGTTGGACATTGCCAGGTGACTGACGTAATTTGACATAATTCTACATCAAGAGTATAAAAATGTACTTTAGTTTTTTTGTGTGGATTTTCATTATGTAGAGGAAGAACAGTAAGTTTGTTGATTTTAATATTTAATGCTGACTGTTGCTATGCTTATAATAAAACTATAAAATAGTTTTTGTTATAAATATAATGTTTTCTTATCATTCTATTGGTCCTTTTCTTTAAATTCTATTACTTTACATCATGTTTTGAACCAATTAAATATGAAGATGATATTCCTGATGATGATGATGATGATGATGATAAGGGTCATTGTACAAAGTAATACTAGGACTCCAAGAAAATTTAAAAGGGACTGCAAAATCTGAATGTTAGGCAGTACTGATTCCATGAAATTGAATCCTTATGGAAGCCCTTCTGTGAATGAGAAATATAACTTTGATGATTAGGATAATGATGAGCCAGAGTTACCACAGGAGGCTGTGTTTTCATTTATTCTGACTTTCAGAGGATAAATAAAGAAAATGTAATGACTATTCATTTACAGGAATGTATTTCTACAAAGCTTTGCTGTTTCATTTCATACAATGTCTGAAATACAAATGATTTTTCAGGCTAGCAAAGTTAACTTGAATTTTGGCTAGTACTTTTTCAAAGGCACTAGCCCGAACGTTCTGGTATTGAACGTGTTTTTAAAGAAGAGATCCAGGGCAAGTTGGAATCTAAGGGGGCAAGTTGAAATCAGTTCTAGGTTGCCCTATGGGCAAGTTGGAATTCAGATTTATTTCACACACTGCATCAGTTGGACCACATTCTATTAGTGTACACTGAAAAACAAAATGTTTGTACAATAAATACCACTCCAATTAACTGTTTTTCCGTTCGCTTTGCCATTTTCGGAATTGACAACTGAGGTATTCCGTAAACCATGTGATCGTTTTTTAGTTTCCCAACCTTTTCCATGTCGAATTAAATCTTAATTAAGAAAGAAATCAACTTTTGTTTGTAGCTTGTTTGTAGCCCAAGTTTTTCCTTATCTAATAGGAGAGATCGCCCCGACGACGTCACGCATCAACACCTGTTTATCTGGTGGTGGGCAAAACAAATAATTTTACATTGTGTATGGCATCAGAATTTTTAATTCTTAATAACTTTTTTGTTCATTTATGGATTTTAAAAAATCTAAAAGTTTCAAAATGCTTACGATATTCATGTTTTGTTATTCAAATATCTTTTGAAAATGAATAACCGTTTTAAATGACATACTATTTAAATTGCGCCGTAGATGCCCTCAAGTTTTAGAACAAACACTGTAAGTTAAGTGTTCATAATAAATCCGTTTTATTTCTAAATAATAATTAAAAGTTATCAATAAATGCTTATTTTATATCCCCTCTATTGATCAAAATATTATTGATATCATTTGTGTTTTTAGAAAATATAAGCCGTTAGAAAAACATCACGGTTAACCAAAAACATGCCGATCCAATCTTTTCTTATCAGTTCTATAAATAGAATATACAACGGATTTGTATACAAACATGATCTCCCCTATTAAATCTTAATTAATAAATAAATCAACATTTTCCATGAACACATTTTAAACTGTGTATTTGGTGATGTTGTAGTCCAACTCGTGGCGTAATTATCACTTTCATTTCATTTCAGTCTGATATTACGTCCAACTCAGCCACGTCCGAACACAGGCGTAATCATTACTAGTGATTAAAATATGAACATGAATTATAAGCTTCATAGTATGAAAAACAAACGAAATGTTTTAATTTGCTGTAGGTAATACATTTATCTCTTGAACAGAAATGTTATTTGACATATTCTGCATAAAAAAGTATAGAAAAACAGTTATCAAATATACATGCATGAACGTACAGCATTTAGCACAGTGTGAAGTTGTACTTGATTTGTTCACCAAAGTTTATTCCGGGTGTTCGTGAAGGAACAAGCACATGAGAATACAATGTATATGTGAATAGTTTTCTCCCAATATTTGTTTTGTCTTCAAATTTTGTAATTCATCTTTAGACCAAGGTAAATATACTAATAATATTGCGCTAATACATTTAGAATCTGAGTCTAAGACGTTGAGCTCATCCGGTACTGGTACCTGACTAAGATGAAATGCGCCAATAGTGACGTAATAAAGCTGTGACGTTACCTATGGCGAAAAACAAATCGATAATGTAGGTCAGCGGGTGACTTTCTTCAGGAACTACGAAGTGCTCAGGACATGACATATCGTGTATTTTACAAGACAAACACAAGAATAAATTTGCTATTTGAAATATTTTTCTTTTCGCGATTAAATCATCATTATGCTTGCAATCATGTCTGAAAGACTGAAGTTCAAGTACCTAAATTACGCCAATTTTTAATAGTGGTCGCTTGTGACTCTGTGGACAGACCATCAGGGGAGGTAACTAGAGTCACGGATTGGGACTAGTGATGTTGATGCAGTCTATTCTTAACTTAGCCTATTCTATTTTAATCAAGGATTTTCAAAATATGGCACTGTGGCAGAGACACTTCCCAAAATGCACGTACCAACAAATGGTTTAATTTTGTTTACATTTTAGTTTTATCAGGGGAAGCGGTTGTCGGGTATCGATTTTTTGTCTTACTATAGCGCAAAATACTGCGTGTTGTGCAGTACCAATCTAATCTGTTATGTTCCGTGTCCCGGATTTTAGATTTTAGTCTGTGCTTCAGGGGAGATAAATTTAATTCATCTTTCCCTGTTTACTTCCAGTTGATTATTCTCCCAACAAAATGTCATATGACGGGAAATATTACTGCAAATCAATCAAATGCGTGGCGATGTCAAAAGAAATCAGAAGTAATGGTTCGAATTTGGGGTAAATAAGTGTAAAGTCTAGGGTTATCGGGTAATAATAACACCGAAGACACGGCCTGTGATTAGATTTGTGAAACTTGGAAGTCTGAAAAATAAAGTGCAGTAGTCTAGTCTATAACAGTAAAAATTAAATTTGAGTTTAAAATATTTATTACTGTTTAAATTTTTAAACTAACACCATCTTTCCATAAATAGCATTTTTTCCCAATCTGGACGGTTATCGCGCAGAAATTCCCGATTTTAAAGGCCTAGGCGTCTTCCCAATTTGCTGGTGAAAAGCCCTGGGAAATAATGCAATTTTCAGCATAAAATCATTATATATGGGTTTAGTATCAAAATTCTTTCGACAAAACATTAGAATAATATTACAATTATATGTAGACATTACTTTTTTTGCAATATTCTAACAGTGAACTCGCATTTTATGTGCTGATCACACACAGAGTTGATTTTGAAAGAGGACAATTCCATAACTAAAAGATCACCGTCAGTATATAAAAGACCTTATTTTAAAAGTTATGGTATCCAGAACTATATGCAAGGCAAACTCGGATCAACTTGGTTGTAAAGTTTGAATGTAATAAAAAATATTTTTGAGCCTCATTTCTAGCTCACCTGAGCACAAAGTGCTCAAATTGAGCTTTTGTGATTGCCCTGTGTCCGTCGTCGTTGTCAACAGTTTGACTGTTAACACTCTAGAGGTCTCAATTTTGAGCCAATCTCAATAAAACCTGGTCAGAATGTTACCCTCAATATTTTTTTTGACGAGTTCGAGATTAGGTCATCTTGGGTCAAAAACTAGGTCACCAGGTCAAATCAAAGGAAAAGCTTGTAAACACTCTAGAGATCACAACTTTTGCCTAATCTTAATGAAACTTGGTCAGAATATTAACCTCAATAACATCTTGGACAAGTTCGATATTGGGTCATATAGGATTAAAAACTAGGTCACCAGGTCAAACTAAAGGAAAAGCTTGTTAACACTCTAGAGGTCAAATTTTTGGCCCAATCTTAATGAAACTTGGTCAGAATGGAACCATCAATTAAATCTTGGACGAGATTGACATTGGGTTATCTGGAGTCAAAAACTAGGTCACCAGGTCAAATCAAAGGAAAAGCTTGTTTACAGTCTAGAGGTCACAATTCGGGCCCAATCTTAATGAAACTTGGCCAGAATGTTACCCTCAATAAAATCTTGGATGAGTTTGATATTGGGTCATCTTAAATCAAAAACTAGGTCAGCAAGTCAAATTAAAGAAAAAGCTTGTTAACACTGTAGAGGCCACATCTATGACTGTATCTTCGTGAAACTTGGTCAGAATGTTAATCTTGATGATCTCAAGGTCCAGTTTGAATCTGGGTCATGTAAGTTAAAAAGCTAGGTCACCAGGTCAAATCAAAGGAAAAGCTAGTTTACACAGTAGAGGCCACATTTATGACCATATCTTAATGAAACTTGGTCAGAATATTAATCTTGATGTCCATCTATAGGTCAAGTTCAAATCTGGATCAGGGGGATGAAAAACTAGGTCACTAGGTCAAATCAAAGGAAAAGCTTGTTAACACTCTGGAGGCCACATTTATGACTGTATCTTCACGAAACTTGGCCAGAATGTTAATCTTGATGATCTTTAGGTCAAGTTCGAATATGGGTCATGTCGGGTCAAAAACTGGGTCACCGGGTGAAATCAAAGGAAAGGCTAGTTTACACTTTAGAGGTCACATTTATGACTGTATCTTAATGAAACTTGGTCGGAATGTTAATCTTGATGATCTTTAGGTCAGGTGAGCGATACAGGGTCTTCATGGCCCTCTTGTTTATATTTTCTCTGACCCACTTAATAAATTAAAATTGATATGACAGTAACCTTATATTCTCTATTTATTACATGTTTGACTTTGCAGGAGTGTAATACAGCCATTAAATAAAAGCGATACTACAACTAGTGTAATAAAGCTTTGACATCGACGTCATTTATAGTGTAATAAATTCAATGTGGATAGTCACAAATGTAAGATGAATTCTTTTTATCACATGTTAGCCTTTCTTGTCGAAACACCAAAAATTCGACTTTCTTCTGCTATATAAACAAGTCAATTTGACCGACGTCGCCTATAAAAGTTGTGCTTATGCCGGTGCTAGGGATGGGGGTTGGTGTTTCACATTTTATCATGCAATCTATTTTATATTTGGCATGGATGTCATCCTCAGTCAGACGAAGTCTCTTGCGCAAACCACAGGTTTCTATCTCAATATTTGACTTTCATCTAAGAATGTACAAAAAAAACAGCTGAAATGCACCGCCCCATCAGTACTCTCAGTGCTTTGATTCTCTTTGAACACGGTTACCCATAGTCCGGCAATGATTTATTTTTATTTTTCATAAAAATGCCCTACTGATAGAACATGCATATTTCTCACACAAAATGCATCATTTCATATTATTTTAGCCAGTAATCATGGATTACAGTTTTATTTTATGAAATAAGATAGTTTTCAAACACATCCAACATATTTTGCACCAATGGTAGATCACTTTACATGGTAGATATATACTGCAGAATACCATATACTTTTTCAACCAATCAGAGGCCTCGTTGGTTACTTCCCTATAACCATAATGAAAAAAAGGGCGCGTTCGGCATACTTACTCGAGCTAACCCGAGTCACCCTGGGTATAACTCGTGTAACCCGGGCGATAGTAGTTGTGTCACCAGAATTCTACCCACCTCCTGAAGCTGGGAAAGTCGGGTGATCGTATCCGAATGCATTAACACTTCAAACAAGGCGTCTTTGGTACACTTGTAAAAGTTTGGGTGCAGTTACTATCAAGGCTTTATCTCAATAACCACAGATGATACTGAATTGAAACTTCAAACAAGTCTTTGCGCTCATCAGACCTACCAAAATAATCAAGTTAGATAATTCTTGATCGAATCTTATGTAAATTATGGGTCTCATTTATAGACATATTGCTTTGAAACCTATTTTTTACTTTTTAAGGTCATTACCTAACCGCAGATGATCAAGTCCCATTACTCTTATATGTATTTTGACAAAATTATATCCCTTTTGGACTTAGAAAATGCAATTTAAAGTTTTACATGCAAGTTAGTATATCCAAACTAATGCAGATGTTTGGTTAAAACTTCACACATTTCTTCGGGTCTGTAAAATAAGGTCATATCAACATATCACAAGCCTCATAACTCTTACTTGAGTCAGACCCCTTTTTAGAGTTAAATTTTTGCATGCAAGTTTTTTTAAACTAATGCAGATACTGGATTGAAACTTCACACATGTCTTCCATGTTGTAAAGGACATGTCATCAACTTCCATAACTCTTACTTGAACTTTGGCCAAGTTATGCCCCACTGTTTAAACTTAGAAAAAGCTGGTTAAAGTTTTGCATGCAAGGTACTATCTCGGCAACTAATGCAGATATTGGACTGAAACTTCAATACAAGTGTCCAGTGATGTTAAGGAAGGTCAAAGCATCAATTCCCATAACCTTAATTTTAGACAAGTTATGCGCTCTTTCTTGTGCATAGATATTGTTCTGTTTGCTTGCAAGTTGATATCTCCAAAACTAATGGGAGCATTGGGTTAACATTTCTCACATGTCTTCAGGGTTGTAAAGCCATGTAAAAGCATCAAGTTTCGTAACACTTACTTTAATTTTGGCAAAGTTATGTCCCTTTTTTGTAGTAAGAAAATGACGGCTAAAATTTTACCATCAAGTTGCTCTTGTCGAAGGGCGGTACTAGGTTGTAAACTTCTTATATCTATTAAGGGGTTTAAAGCGAGACCATAGAATCAAGTCAAATGATCCTTGAATCATTATTTCAGTTCTAGAATCGAAAATCATTCATATCGACAGTTGCCTTCGAATAGTGGAGCGAGCTGTCATTGTTCTTTTAAAACATTTTACTTTCTTCTAAATGTAAAGTAACTTTGAAATGCTCTTTTTGGCATTCATGCCCCCATCTGTAAATACTGCTGAATAGGACAGTGGTTGAGAAATCTGCTTCTTACAGTAACATCCTTGTCAAGCATATTTCGAGGGTTCTCGATCTGATTCTTAAAGCTTGTAAGTTTTCTTTCTAGGTTCACATGGGACAACATTTAGAAAAAACATCTAGTCTTAGAACACAAAATGAGTGATAAGGACAAATAATCCACAAAAGAAGCCACACATTGATGTTGAAGTTATAAGTAAAATATTCTACCTCCCTACTTGCCGACAAACCTTCTTTCAGTCAGGACAATAAAAAAAACGAAATAATTATACCAAACACCCTTTTAATTTGAAATGGTTCGGGGTAGTAGAGTCATGTATAGACATAAGACGATTGGTATAAGTTGTAGTTCTTGCTTCTGAAATAATTTAAAGTATAAATTAACATAAAATAGAAATTTCTATTAAACACTATTGGCTGAACATTTTTTCCAAGTATTACTTGATCCTAGAATCTGAAATGTCGATTGATAATAATCCAGTCTGATTTTTCACTCTGACAGAGGTCATACCAGTTCATCTCTAACAGATTGTCTGTCCTCATAATGGCCATCAAACATATCTATATTATGTTCTTCACAAAAATCACTTATTGTATTGAAAATGCAAACATTATGTAAGATACACGCAACGGCAATGTAATCAACTAACAGCACTATATCACATACATAAAACATAAAGTCCACTAATTCGACATAATTTCTGATACGATCGAGGGATACTGTCTTGTCTGATCAGCAGTTTATTTTGGAAAATTAAGTTATTATGTGTCAAAAGTAGCAACCATTCTTTATTATTGTTACAGCTCAGAAGCTTTTGAACTGTTAGCATATAGGTAACGTTCTCCATCATTTTCAGTTACTCGATAAAGCGTTCGGACTACAATTGTTACTCGTGTCACTCAGGTGAACTCGGGTGATCTGGTCAGAGTTACACGGGCTTGTATGCCGAATGCGCCCAGTATATGATTCTGAATGAAAAGGCCTAAGACCACAGTTATTTTTACTATATGTTCTATATAGGCACTGGACACTATAGCAATTTTGCATGCATTCCAACCTCTATAAAAATACCTGAACTCAACAGAACTATCCAAGAAAAAAAATTCCAGCCACAGTAAACATTGGGTTGACCGGCTCTTTTTTCCACCATTTTGAACCAAATCACATGCGTATGAAGAATACTCTCTAGATGGCCGCAAACAGGCAAAACGGGCCCTATCAAAAAGTCATGTTATGCATATTCTGATATTTTCATTCTGTCAAATTGTACATGTACCTACTATTTCATATCTCCTCTGTTAAATCATGCCATTTATTGCAGGTATTTCACTCAAACATTCACCAATATACACCATCAAACAGAGGAACTATTTTCCGCGTAACCACTTCCGTATTGTCATTTATTGCAGGTCTTTCACTCAAACATTCACCAATATTCACCATCAAACAGAGGAACTATTTTCCGCGTAACCACTTCCGTATTGTGTGAACTATTTTCCGCGTAACCACTTCCGTATTGTGGTCAACCAAGGGCAAATAACTGTGGTCTTGTGCCAAAATAGGTATTTATTTACACGACCGGTAAGTATCCTGAAACGAAACTGAAAGTACACAAACGAGTTTGTCGACGTTAATCTTTGATGCCGTTCACTGTTATAATGCTGCCATTGACCCCTAGCCGAAACAGATAGAGGCTTTTGAATATTTTCCTGCTGGCCAAGATATGTTATTGTCAAAAGTTTGGTTTAATTATCATATTGATATATAATTAATTTTTAAACAGAACATCACGTGATGAAACATGGTCACGCGAATGTTGTGGTGGCAGTGTTCAATGAGCGAAGCGGCAAGGGACATCACTGCGTTGGAGTTTGGGACTCATTGGAGGCGGAGTAAAATAGTTTTACGATTTTATCACTTGTTTTCAGAATCAGAATTTTAATGAAACAGAAGTGTATTTTTCTAAGCATTTTAATAAAGCTCCGTGTATTTTAATTAAATTGCATCTTTATTCAAGAACCGAAAAGTTTATTTTCTGATGATAAGCTTACTAGGAAGCACTTTGTGTGTTGTGTGTTTAGATGGATCGCTTCAAGGTCAAGGTCACAGGGGTCAAAGGTCATACTTTCGGGCGTATATTGCTCCGCATTGCGGTACTCTTGTTTTCACTTATTAACATCTTTGCCGTTCTGTAGTAAACCGAGTACGCTCAGACAATTAAACGGAAGAAAGTTACTCAAGTACAAACAAGTTTAATTATCTATATAATGTACATTGTACGTGACATTTTTCTTATCGTATTTCACTAATCACTCTGACCTTCTCCATTTAATTGTACTGACTTTTAGTAAGCCAAGACATTTAACATAACGGCGATTTGTTTACGTTGATACAAGCTATGTTTTAATATAAATTTGCAGAGCTTTATATGGAAAACAATATTTTGCTAACTTCTTGAATGTCTATAAGGTAAGCAACATTTCCTGGAACATAGGTGTTAAATGTCTTTTACAGAACTCACGATTTCTGCGAAACATTACAGAAATGTAAGAATGAGGATTTTCTAAAACTCTTAAAATTTATTTGTCAAACTTTCCATCAGTCTATCCCTTAATCTACGGGACACTTCTCTATAATCTACGGGGCATCGTTTCAATGAAAATGAATACCCACATAGAAACTGCTGTAGCATTGGCTGTACCGTTTATAAGAAATTAAATACATACAGAATCTAACTTACATGAGCGATTTCAAAAGTACTGTTCTAAAAATTCGTAACAGACCTTGATTCTATGTCTGTACAGTGTCCAAAATTAAAATATTAACCAAATCTATATCTGGAAGCAGACGATATTTGTATGCACTTGGTTTGAGTAGGAGGGTATTAACGAGCAAAAAGTAACGACTTTCAACGAGAATTGGATTGGGTTAGTCTTGTAGATTATGACTGGAAGATTATGTTAAAAATGTTTAACTGAAATCAGTATAAAATTTCACTTTGTGTTTTATTAACGAGAACAATAACCTATAAAATATGCAATCAACAAACATCTAAGTCTTATTTTAGATATATCAAACCAGTTTTAAGCAAGCTTTTATTGACACGGTGACACCTTAAAACAAACCTCGTAGAGTACAGATTAGAAATTACGTTTTAGTTGTAAAATTGTTGGACACTACAAGTAAAATCAAGAGAAAATATTACAGTAAAGTGTTGAAATTTTATACTTGGCAATGTATTAGGCTCATGAAAATCACACTATATGTTAGGATTATTATACTCAAACGATATGGTCCACTTTGTATTTTTGTCCTGTAGATTTCCAAAATTTGGCGACAAAGGACTTTTAGAAACGAAATTGTACAAAATTGTTTCTTTTCTTAAATTTTTATGTCTCTTCTTACAGCCTAGCATACCATTACCTAAAACGATTCATAAGTTTACTGCGGACGTTTTTCACACATACAACTTTTTAGATATAACAAAAATCTACCGGCGACATTGAGAATTGAGACCAATGCTTTCCTGTTACCATCGAGTCTCGGAGAGTCATACTGAAGTCGATGCAAAATATAAAAAAAGTGTAACTTTTCAGTGGAAAGGTTGTTCTTAACAATAACAGCGATTTCTTCTCTCATCAATCTGTTTATGCGGAAATATGCAATATTACAGGTCGGCGAAGACATTTGACTAGGTTGTCTGAGAATGTGTCATTAACACCTTTCTATCAATCCGAACATCCAATGTAAAGGTGATTAATCATCATTAACACATTTTCAAATACCCCTTGTATAATTTAATAAGTATTAAAGCAGCATGGTATCGTGATTGACATGTGAATCTTTCGACGCAGGCTTGAATGTTTTAATATGTTAATGAAAGGAAGAAAACCAGCCAGACTCGTGCACGTGTTTATATAAATTTATCAAAAATGAATATTACATCTTAGTAACCATGCAACTACTTCAATACAACAAAAGTATAAAGTACCTATCGATTAACACGTTTATTACAGTCAGTGCATCTTTATACCCAGATAGCAGACATGCGTTGGCCCAACGGTTGGTACACCGTTGGCCCAACGACTGGAATCCTACACTTATCGTTGGCCCTCCATTGGGCCAACAACTGGTATCCTGCACTTATCGTTGGCCCTCCATTGGGCCAACAGCATTTTTTCGTCTATCATGGTTGGTCCAGCGTTGGGCCAACGCTATCCCAACGATTACGAAACTGAAAAAAGACTAAAACTAGCATTATTTAGTACGTATTTTATTTTCAAATAGTTGTGATTTTGTTAAAGTTTAACAAAAAGAAATCTAACATTTATTTAAAGTTTGTTTGCAATTTTCCTGAAGAAATATAACAGAATATTTCATCACTACAACATGTCAAATACTGATTCCAGCCTTTTATAAATCTAAATATTTTTCTTTTTTTCAGTAACTGATTAAATCCTACTAAAGTGAATTACTGTTTGTATGCTAACTCATTATATATCCAAGTTCTGTTTGATTGTTTTCTTTTCTCACTGAAGTTGCTGCTTTCTTTTTTTCTTCTTGTTTTTTCTTGTGCAACACAGTGCTAGGCATTCCATTATTACTTTCTTGAACAGCACCCTGTAAAAAAACAAAAATCATAATGTTGATTAAACCATCTACGTCAAATTGATAACAATATAACTAAAGAAATGCACATAAACCGCTGGACATAAACTTGCGTAAAATGTATGAAATTTATTTTTGTCTGTATTTAACCGAGAAAAATATATTAGAATTAACGAGAATATGAGTTATTTTATTTAAAGAATTTAATACTCAACACAAGTGCCATCCGCCAGCTTTAGATAAAAGTATTTAACATATGTTCAAGTCACATTGATATTACTTGCATACAGGATAAAATTAAGAAATTCTCTGTTTACAAGATTCCACAACTTTATCAAAAAGATATTCAAAAACTTCTACTTACAGTTTATAGATGGTAGACCGGGTTTTTGTTAACTCTAGATCAATCACATGTATAATAATTTCCTTTACTTCACATATATGCAGCTAGAAATCTGGCCTAGAGAGTAAAATTAACCACATTTCCTGGGATTTCTTACATAACCCGGGTTAACGAGAGTTCATGTTCTGGAATACTCAACAGATTTATTGTAAACATTTTATGACTGTATAAAATTAGATATTTGTTATAGAGTTAGTAGTTGTTTTTTTTTTTATCTTTTTTTTTTCAAGGTAGTAGATTTGAAATAGTTAAAAATGTCATTACGGCTGCAGATAACTTTTAGGTTTAATTAGCCAAAATTTAACTGATTACGAATTGGTGCAGAAAAGTATTTAATTATTAATTAAATATTGCATGTTACACATACACAACGTGTATAAGTAGTATAGGCAGTGGTTTGGCCTCGCGACTGCGCATGCGTGAGAATGACGTCATGCAAGCGGCCATTTTGAATTTTATTTTTAGAATGACATCATCTTCCTATTTTAAGAATGACCTCACTCTGCTATTTATATCTCCCAGAAGTATATAGAGCTGACTTATATACCTATCTAGGGCGTGTTCGCGCACATTGAGGGTCAGGTGCTCAGCCCTAGACGGGGAGATTATACACGAAAACAAAAACTATATATCAATAATGTTCAATTAATAATCATATAGATTTATCTATAACGTAATATACATTGTATGGTAATCATAGAACTTATTAATAATAATCTAAAGTAAAATATGTATCACTTTTTAAATTAAAAACATAAAGCTTTATTTAAGATAGCTACGTCAGAAGTAACGTTAACTGAAAATAAAAGGCTACTTTTTTGCTTACGATGTTTCCTCCTTGGCGTTCACTAAGTAAATGACCATGTATTTGTTTTAACAAGAGGTCATTCAAATGAACACATAGTCTAATTTTAGAATGAACTTCCGACCTCGGTGAAACTGCTATTAGGTACTGTATGCTCGTAACGATGGTCATTAATCAAACGAGTCTTTGATGGTTGAGCTTTGGTATTCATGCGTAAATTTATACCGGATGAAAAAGTCATTAAATTCTCCATTTGGCTCTCACGCGTGAAAGTGCACTTCCTGCATCTCTGAGTCCATGTGGTAAACTCATTATCTTTTTCGGAATAGCGTTGAAGCGTGATAGGGCACTTTCTGCATCTCTGAATACATGTGGAAAACTCATTAAGTTTCCTGACTTGGAATTCACGCGTGACAAAGTACTCGATGCTTATCGGAGCAAGTATGGGGAAAACAAATTAATTTTCCTGACTGGGAACTCGAGTATTAGTGCCTCTTTCATACCATCAATAATATGATGTTAAAGAAGATTTTGATAGTTTTCTAAAATATTTGCCAACATTTTCAATGACCATATAGAGTTTTAGAACCGGTAAGGTACTTTTTGAGAAGGTTGCTTAATAAATCATCAAAAATAAGACGTTTAAGGGTCCATTTTTACATTTTGGTTATCAGACATTTTTGAAAAGCCTATAGAGTGCACTTTACCGTAAACTAGGTGCCAACCGGAAATGAAGTCATTAAATTTCAAAGTCATCGTACAGGCTCGGGACCGGTACCGTTAGAAAGATCTTTTCAAGTAGGTTCTGTAAATATGTACTATTATGGGTGTATCTCTATCCGTTTTCCAGATATTGAGGTTAAAACCGGAATCATTCATCCGGAAACACCCGGCTTCGCGCCTTTATTATTAAAGATAACCTAGGTATCTAACCAAAGGTCTCGACGAGTACTATAAGTTTGTATACTCAAACCGGAAGTGAATTCAATCATGCGTAAAATTCACATTTTCTGCGAGTTTCTGGACTCGAACCTGGTCAAGTGAGGTATCGTTGGAAAGGTCTCCACAAGAAGATTAATAAAATACATACTTTGATCATTGTATTTCCAAAAGGAACCGAATAATAAGCCAAAATTACTCAAGCGTTAAAACCCTGCTAACTCCTTCATTATTGAACAAAAGCTAGGCATGTAAGGTATCTAACCAAAGGTCTCGGTAAGTACTATAAGGCAATAAACTTAAACCGGAAGTCAAATCACTCATGCAAGAAATACGTCAAAGTAAGCTTACCTGATCCTTACAGTTTGAGATCAAAAATGACAATGAACGAATTTACAGGGTGAAATATAATAAATAGAGCCAAACGAACGTTCTGATTAGTCAGTAAAGCTTATAGCAATGCTCTGATTGGCTAGCGATATGACGCATTCTGATTGGTCACGCAGGGATCACACGCATAAGTCATATATAAGTAGTATAAGTCAAAAGTAAATTTCACCATGGCGGAAGGTGTTACGAGCTACTGTATATACCAACAACTCCTCCTCCACACATCCTCCTCCACTACCTCCTCCTCCACTCTTCCTCCTCCTTCACCACTCCTCCTTTTCCTCCACTCCTCCTCCTCCTTTCCTCCTCTCCCCCTCCTCCTCCTCCACTCCTCCTCCTCCTTTTCCTCCTCTCCTCCTCCTCCACTCCTCCTCCTCCTCCTTCACTCCTCCTCCTCCTCCTCCACCACTCCTCCTCCTCCTCCTTTTCCTCCACTCCTCCTCCTCCTTTCCTCCTCTCCTCCTCATCCTCCTCCTCCTCCTTTTCCTTCACTCCTCCTTTTCCTCCACTCCTCCTCCTCTCCTCCTCCCCCACTCCTCCTCCTTCACTCCTCCTCCTCCACTCCTCCTCCTCCTCCTCTTCCTCCTCCCCTCCTCCTCCTCCACTCCTCCTCCTCTTCTTCCCCTCCTCCTCCTCCACTCCTCCCCCTCATCCTCTATTCCTCCTCCTTCTCCTCCTCCTCCTCCACTCCTCCTCCCCTCTTCCTCCTCCTCCTCCTCCTTCCCTCCTCCTCCTCCTCCTCTTCCTTCTTCTCTGCCCCCAAGAAAGCGTAAGAATGGCTAACAGAATAAAGCAGTGTCTTTTTGATAAAAGATACTTACATCGGTTTCACAAATACATCAGTGTCCTGTTTGCAATCAGTCTTTCTCTAGGATTGACAACATGCGGAGACATCAACGTTATGTCCACGGAAATGACGAAGCCACTGACAGTTTTCACCGCCATTACAAACATGGGACATCTCAAGAGAGACGACATTTCAACATCCATTTTCTATGGTCCTCCTCCTCCTTCACTCCTCCTCCTCCTCCACCACTCCTCCTCCACCTCCTTTTCCTCCACTCCTCCTTTCCTCCTCTCCTCCTCCTCCTTTTCCTCCACTCCTCCTCCTCCTCTCCTCCTCCCCCACTCCTCCTCCTTCACTCCTCCTCCTCCACTCCTCCTCTTCCTCCTCCCCTCCTCCTCCACTCCTCCTCCTCTTCTTCCCCTCCTCCTCCTCCACTCCTCCTCCTCCTCCTCTACTCCTCCTCCTTCTCCTCCTCCTCCTCCACTCCTCCTCCTCCTCCTCCTCCTCCTCCCCTTCTCCTCCCCTCTTCCTCCTCCTCCTCCTCCACCTTCCCTCCTCCTCCTCCTCCTCCACTCCTCCTCCTCTTTCTTCTTCTCTGCCCCCAAGAAAGCGTAAGAATGGCTAACAGAATAAAGCAGTGTCTTTTTGATAAAAGATACTTACATCGGTTTCACAAATGCATCAGTGTCCTGTTTGCAATCAGTCTTTCTCTAGGATTGACAACATGCGGAGACATCAACGTTATGTCCACGGAAATGACGAAGCCACTGACAGTTTTTCACCGCCATTACAAACATGGGACATCTCAAGAGAGACGACATTTCAACATCCATTTTCTATGGTCGTTTCAGGACCGAGTGGTAATGGAAAAACTGAATGGACAAGAAAACTGTTATCATCAAATCTTGTAAGACCTCAGCCTGAGCGTATCATATGGTGTTTTGGACAATGGCAACCATTGTATGATGAACTTCAGCGTGATATCCCCGGGGTCGAATTTGTACACGGTATTCCAGACTACCTAAACGATTCCCAATATATAAATGTCAATCAAAGGAACCTGCTGGTCTTTGACGACTTGATGACTGAAGCTAAATGCGATCAAAGAATTGCTGATCTCTTTACCAAGGGCAGTCACCACAGGAACATATCTGTCGTATATCTCACCCAAAATTTGTTCCCTCAAGGTAAAGCCTGCAGAGATATCGCTTTGAATACGCAGTATCTGGTGCTATTTAATAATCCTATTGATAGACAGCAAGTAGCTACATTGGCAAGAAGAATTTATCCTTCGTCTAGTAACATATTTATGAAACGGTTTGAACGAGCGTGTTGTGACCGTCTTATTTCCGACCTAGCAATATCAACCGCTTGGGCTACGGGTGTCACAAGTTTTACTACGGGGAGATCTTCCCCTTTTTGTTCTTGTTTCATTGCTTCCCTTTCTTGTATCTCTTTTAATTCAGCCATTTTTCTTCGATGTGCACCGCTACCTACTATGTAACGGCCCATATGATCAGGATATACATAACCATCCCTCAAGTCTTTGAAGTGTTGTATCCATTTTGCCGCGTCCGGTTTATCCGGTACCCATTTTTCTTGTTTATAATTGTACACTTCTATGGAACCCATTTTGGCATGGTGAAAGTAAAAGCACGCCAATCCTTCTTACATTCATCATCATCCGATTCTTGATCGTCATCACTTTCTTTATTATCCTCCATTGAATATTCTTCTTTGCTTTTATGATCGGGCCACAACTCATCAAATAGGTCTTTTCTAAGCGCAATGGCTTGCCGAATAGATTCTTTGACAGTCATGCCGTGCTGACTTCTTAGTTTCTTAGCCGACTGTAGAATCTGCTGCTGAGTAGGGTCATTTTGTAGCTCATAAAAGTCAATTAGAAATCGGGCATAATTTTGTCTCAGTCTCTTTCTTAATTGAGGTAATTCGTCATTAGCAGTGCGACGGAAAGCTTCTTCAAAAGTGAGCCCTTGTTCTGTATAGTTGTTAACTTTAGCTCTAAATTGTTCTTTAATAGATTGTCTGAGGGGATCCTGAAAACGCTTATCCCAAATCTCACGACGTGATCGCTCTTCTATCATCTCAACTTTTCTACGTTTACCGGGAGGTCCCTTGATCAAAGATCGTTTCTTTACAAAATTTGTGTCATTATTCCTATTTTCTGTTTCATCATCACTACCATCATCATCATCATGGTCATCATAATCCTCCTCCTCATCTTCATCCTTGTCATCATTTTTGTCAGATAAGTATCCTTCTCCATTGAAATAGTCTTCTCGTTTATATTCATCATCTGTTCGTTTTCTCTTTTTTTGGATTGTTCGCCTCGAAAATGTTATCACGTAAACGGTGTTGTTCTGGGGTGCTCGATTTTAAGTCTATTCGAATATTCCTTCATTACACGAATATTCGAATACTGTTTCACTATTCAAATATTCGGAAAAAATATGAGATCATGAAAAATAAATAAAAGCCAAATGAAAAAACAAAACTGTTCGTTTATCCAAAGAAGCATAAAATACATTTTTATAGCTCTTTGATTTATCTAATTTCCCCAAACCCACTTTCATTATGAATTCGCGCGAAAATAGCTTCTGCATTTGTCAGACGTGTGATTTGGTATATTGTACATCGCTATGGTGATGACAGTGTACCCTGTAGTTAATACCGCTAACTGCTTAGAAAATTTTAATTGTTACAAATTGATTTAAGTCCGTTAAAACGTGCCTTGTTTTCAGTAGATGCGAACCGCGTGTAATTAAAAATGATCAGACAGCACTTGAACTAATTACTCAGATTTCAATCAAAATCGATAAAATATGCAAAATCGATGAAAGAACAAGTCAAATGGGAAGATCTTTTTTACGTATATCGGACTAGATCTTTCTGATTGAAAGGACGAATAAATGGATTTCGTATGGTTAATTTTTTAAAATCAGTACTCAATTTTCAGACAAAGAGACGTAAAGTAAATGCAAATATTTCTTTTTCTTTATATTACCGTTATTAGTTTCCCCCATCCCGCAGTGAATCTACTCTCAAAATCTGCCGTTTTGAAATATTTCACGCGCTTATCCGATAAAAAGTCGTTTACGTGTACTATATGTGGAGAAACCCCACTTACGCGAGGGATACATCCCTGTAAGAAATAAATAAATCCTATATAAATTATATGTATATGAAGGCAAATAACAAATATTTTATACTCAGAAGGAGCCATCCCTAGTTATTTACTATCAAAATCTTACCAGGAGAAACAAGCCCCACAACTTACTTCGAATTTTGGCCCCTTTTGTAACTTAGAAAGTGTGGTTAAAATTTTCTATAAAGTCAGATATCTCTATTACTATCTAGCTTTGACTTGAAACACCAGGAGAAACAATTTCCATAACTCTGGTTATATATTTGATCGAGTTAATCCCCTTTTACTGGTAAAGCTCTAATTCAGTCAAGAACTGAGAAAAGTCTAGCGTGCTGTCTTACGGCACCTCTTGTTTATAATAAAACCAATATTCGTGAATATACAAGTCACGTTCTTATTTTAACACAATAAAACACAAATGTTTAATTTAGACTTGTTTTCACTAAGGGTTTGTTAAAAAACATGTGTTAAAATATGTTACTTCGTTCAGTTTATTAGATCTATACTGTTTTAACTTAATATTAGATTTATAAGATTTTACTAGATTACGTCAACTTTGTTTTATGAACACGCATGCACATAGTAAATAAGATACTGATAATTGCTCAATTCACAGCTTAGACTGGGAAGTGTATCCGTTGCGCGTACTTTTGATACGCATTTGCTCCGCCGACTTCCTTTCTCAACGAAAACAATGTCAGACAAATACCACTACTGTAACAATAAAAACCTCTACAATATCTCATGAACTGCTTAACGGATGTTCATCTCACTTGGATAGAAGTAAGGTCAAAATGTACAGGTTCGTGATCAAGCGTTCAACAATGATGGGAAACTTTGACTGGTTCCTATCACTAGTAAAAAGATGACGTCTAAGTCAATATCGTGGTACTATATTTACAGTCTTGTTTTTTAAGAATATGCTATGGATGCAAGGCACAAGAAGATACTGATCAGGAATTGCCATACATTGTGGATCAGGTGAACCCCCAGCAGTTGCTTATATACCTGCCATGTTTATCACAGTATAGTAAGGTACTTTACCACTGTCTATCATATTACAACAATGTACTTTTCCGTGTTTATCAAAGTATCGCAATATTCGTCGGCAATATTTATCATTGAACAGCATTTTCCATAAAGATATCTATATTGCTATTAAGTGAGGTACGATTCATTTGACATGCTGATTATTTTATTGCAGTAATATTTAAATGTTAGACATACGAGGAAGCATTTACTGTTTTTAATCCTATTCATTTATACAGCCTTATTTCTGTAAATGACTCCATGTAGTTTTAATATATTTTATTTCAGCATTTCCTGAAAGATTTACAAGCAGTTAAGGAACTTAACAAAAATCTTTCTTAGCTTCCAATTGTCCTCTACCTAATGACACCAGTTAGCAGCAAATACATTCCTACAAAAACCAGTTCCAACCAGACCATTTTCTTATCACACTTACGTTACCTAAGCAGCAACCGCTGTACAACAAAAGAATTTTAGTATGCCTCTTAGCCCATTTTTCACAGATATAACACTGCACATTTACAATCTTAGTGTTTTGTTGTCTTTAAAATTAGGAAGAGATAGAGACTGCACAGAATTCAAAGTCTAGGGCATATGCAGCTCAAATGTTGCACAATCACCTGATAAAAAGACCAGACGGATTTCAGCAGTTTGTTTTTGCACTGAGACATCCGAGTGTTGGCTGTACAGAACTTGCCGATCGCCTGGATCCAGATCATTTGATTGGTAATCCGAATGGTTGTAATCATAGCATTAGTATTAGTGTAGGGCTTTCGTGACTTTCATCATTGCTTTAATACAAAGGAATGAAACCGTATGAAGAAATAAAATTCCTTTTTATACGAGAGTTATTCAGTAAATAATACAACTACCTTAATATCTTTAGAAGTTCATCGATTACTCTGAAGACAGTGAGCAAGTATTAACAAATTCACACAGCTTACTATTTTCGGCGTAAAACATACACTATGTTCGCATTTTTTGTGTTCTCACTTTGGCGAAAAAAAAATACATTTTTATAGCAACAATTTGTCTGATAGTATTGTTTTAGTTTAAAAGAGCGTTATATTGTTCTAAACTGTACGCATTCTCCTTTCATTGCTTTTTTAAAATAGCAAATTTCAATTTCCTCAATATTCTTCTGTTGCCAGCTGAAAATTATTTCATAGATGTTGCTATTTAAAAGTAAATGTTCACGACACATAGCATAATAACAATGTAGTTTCCAGTCAAATAGTATGAAACATAAGGTATAACTTTAAACTATATCGGAGTAAAAACTTCATTTCTAAAATGTCTATCCGCCAATATTTTCCGCATCCAGAGAGAAATCGATAAGTCAGAAAATATAATAGCTAAAGTTTTCAGACTTTACATGATCACCAAGCACTACTTGAGAAGTACCCTTATTGTTTTGGTGTCAATAAACCAATGGTCAAGCTCACTGTGGTCTGGAGACTTAAAATGATGCGGAAAAGGAAAAGTCAACAGATGTTAAGCCAGGTCCCAGTGACATCAACTTAGAGCCAATGACAAAACCAAATGGATCGTCTTCAAATGGTTCTTAGTTTTCATGTAAAGTTTTAAAAGCTCTGGCTATTGTACTTCTAATTTACGACTCAAGCAACGGAACAATTACTAGCCGTTAAGTCAGATCCCAGTGACCTCTACCTTTGAGCCAATGACCAAAACCAGTAGGGACCTTCATATACACATTCGTGTATAAAGTTTGAAAGTCAAAGCTGTTATACTTTATAACTTAAAGTGAAAACCATTTAAGTCTCCAGACCACAGTGAGTTTGGTCATTGGTGTTATAAAATATAGTATCTGTGGTTTCAAACTTTCTACCGGACTTTTAGAAATTGAAAAGTAAAAGTACATTTTCTGGAAGCATAGAACACAATAAACACAGCAAGAGGCACACATCGCGAAGTTAGTAAAAATGAAGTCGAAAGATATAACAGACTGGTTGCTTCATCCTTGATGGACTAAAACAAATTAATACCCAAGATCGCATATGCCTTAGAGCAGTACTTCTACACGTGTTCTTTTATTGCAGGTAAACAAGAAGTCAAAGGAAGAAAAATAGTATAATGTATTACGTAGCTTTAAATTATCTAAGTATAATAGCTACGGTAATAAAACTTAGCATTAACTAATTTGAATAAGATCCCTATTGATTTTGGGGTAAAAATATATGATAGACTGCATGAAAAACACAACTTTTAAACTGGTGAATGACTGAAAAAGAAAATATATTTTACTGCGTAAAAACAAGAAACATCCAAACGCAAAGAAAAAGATAAATATACAATATAAATATACAATGCATAAACGCATATAAAAAGAAATGAATGTACCATACATTAATCCCGATATAACGACTTACGATTCATTACTGGATAGGATTGCAATATTATGTATTTTTGTACAGAATATATGAAAGTCTGCTCGAAAAACTTAGCATTGTATTGCAGTTTAGAGGTTATCATGCAATAAATTTTTCACTTCAGGTTCGTTGCCCGAAGAGATCCTAAGAATGGATGAAAATTCTATCAGTCTGTACAAGAAAGCATTGATGGAGGGAAAGCAAGCAATAAATAATATTCGTGTGATGATAGTTGGACATTGCGGAGTTGGGAAAACAACGCTTACAAAAAGATTATTTGGAGAAACTGTTGATGTCAATGAGGATATTGCCAGCACGGATGGAATTGATGTACATATGAAAAGGTGTAAAGTTCGTCTGACAGATGCAAACTGGCTGCCAGTCAGTAAAGGTTAACTTTGAACATATGTTTCGCCAAAAATCCAGAATTCGGGATTGAGGACATGTTTTTGTTCAAGTCGTAGCTCGACTGCAGTCCGTCCGCCACTAAATGTTGTCCAATCCATATCTTTTTTAACCCATGTAGGATGTAGAATTTAATTGGCAGAGATTTTACCCATCGAGAGATGACACGCGTAATACATCTTTTGGTTACGTCATATCAAGGTATTACAATGATATCATAGGTCAGTTAGACTCGTTTGCTCCATATCCTTTTATCCCTTAATACCTTAGCACAAAAAAAAAACATAATAAAGCCAAGTTCAGAACAGAACTTTCGGGTATGTCACTTAGGATTATTAATTGTGTACATTTGTCATGTAAGCAGTAGTTTATGTTTACTCCATAGCGTAACAAATTTCGTATTACTTTGCACCAGTATTCCTACAATACGGTAACTTTTTGCCATGATGGTACAAGGCCAAGGTCGTATATTGAGCCTACTGATAGACAGACTTTGATAGTCTAAGACAGAATTTCATGTTTGCTCTATTTCTTTCGTTTTCTTGAAGAATTCCGTCTCGTCTCTAGCAGGCCGGACATTGTCGATGTTTTAATAATGCCCCCACCCCCAACTGTCGGCCCTCTGTGTTTTTATGCTTTTATTTAAATCACATTATATCTCAAGTTAAAAAAAATCAGATAGGCTAGTTGATTTCCACTTATATCTGCTGTTTAATTCCTTGTACAATATATGCATTACTACCTTACTAAGATCACATGAAGCGACGCACCTTTTAATCAGCTAATAGTCAATTTTTACTCTTCTTGTTTTATGGCCAGATAATTTTATCAGTTCACGTTTCTATTTAAATGAAGCGGTAAACAAAGACATGTTTTCTGTACAAAAACAACCTGTAGTTTCACGTGTTTATAATACATCTGTAATAATTTACAAAACATACCTTTCATTTAAACTTAAGGCATCATTTCCGTAGCAAAATATACTAATGATTTGATTAACGGCTAGTTATTATATCTGAGATTGGGTCAGATTTGAAAGAAGTCCAAAAATGTTTATGGGCAGCCGTAAAAATGAAAGAAAAATCTTAGATTAGAAAAGTGAAAGATGGTTGTACAGTGAGCAGTTTTCCCCTCTCGTCTTTCCTTTGGGGTGGCATATAGTAATTGCAGCGTCCGTCCGTTCGTTCGTTCGTTTAAGTGTCTGGTCTGTAACTTTGTCATTCATGGATGGATTTCATAAAGCTTTGGCATACATGATCAGTATGGCATGACATGGCAATGTGTTACGTGCAAGAACCTATAATACCTATAATACCTTCTTGCGTTTTGAATTAACATTTTATGTAATGTCCATCTCGATTTGGTGTTCGGTCTATAACTTTGTTGTTTATAGATGGATTTTGAAAAAAAACACCAATGATCAGCATGACATGGCAATATATCGCCTGCAAAAAAGGCTTGATCAACATCGCTTACTTTTTAATTATCTCCCTTCATTGAATGTCCATCTGGATTTCCTTTACAGTCTGTAACTATGTCATCTATGGGTGGATATAAAAAAAAATCATGACATCAATAGTCAGCATGCCATGTTGATTTGTTATGTTCAAGACCTAAAACTCATAATTCTAAAACTACTGTAGGGAGGGAATATTTGAAATTTGCACATAATGATAGATGACAATTAGAGGATATGCTGTGTACATAGACCATAACTCTACAGGACGCATTTTGTCAGGTATTTCCCTTTACTGATTTTTAAACAGGGAATAAATTTAGAAATACTGAAGGTAATTTATTTGAACTGATTAGACACAAATAGAGTTTATCCTGTCTTTAACTGTAACATACTTTTTCAAAGAACACCCCCCTCCCCCTCGCCCCCACGAAAAATGACTGCACAGATTAAATATGGGCAAGTTATGTATATGCACTCACTTAGATGGATATTGAGATATTGCCGATCTGCACTTATGCGTGTAGTTTTCATTATGGGTTTAAGATGTTTCACAAGCAATATAAATAATGTTTATTTAGTATTTAATAAGTTTTATTTAAAATAATAGATTACAAAAAAATGACCAAATATTTACCCAGATATTACATATCAGTTAGCACTTCCATTCAAATGAAGCAGTATGGGGCATGCACTTTTACAAAAGTTGTCTCTTGTATTCTTCTTTTATTTCAGAAAGTTACCAGGAAACATTCTACAATCGCTTTGCGTCTATGATATCAGAATTTTCAAAGAACTCAGGGTTACAACAAAGTGGTACAGATGTTAAGAGTTCGGCAAAAGAAATAAACTTAGACAAAGCCTGCAACATAATGAGTGACAAAACAAGCATAAACAGTATGTATCTTATAAGGCTTATTGCCCGCACATAGCGAAAAGATACCTTTTGTAAATTTATGCATTCAAAAGAGTTATTCTAACAATTGCTACAGGACAGGACAATAGCTCAAAATTTAATGGTAAGTCTGCCACATGTATAGGGATTACTCTCAAAAGTTAATTACACAGTAATTTGTCCGATAATATTTCACATACCCTATATGATTAAGGAAGTAGACTAGACTTAATTTTCGTACAAAATATATATATAGTGTGCGTACGTGTACGTGCGTATGTGCATGCGTTTGTGTGTTTCCTTACGGTGTTTATTATGTCATGTATTCCCCACCCCCCCTCCACCCCCACCCCCACTCGGGTAGACATATTGTTTTTGTCCTGTCCGTCCGTCAGGCCGTCCGTTCGTCCGTCAAACTTCATTTCCGATAAATAACTCGAGAACCGTTAAACTTAATAGGGTGGTAAGGCTTATTGAGTAGACGACCCCTATTTTTATTTATTTTTTTGTGGGGAGGGGGGTCACATCAGAGGTCAAGGTCACAGGGGCCTGAATATGGAATACCTTTTCCGATCAATAACTTGAGAACAACTTGACCCAGAATGTTGAAACTTCATAGGATGATTGGGCATGCAGAGTAAAAAAACTCCTATTGATTTTGGGGTCATTTTGTTAAAGGTCAAGGTCACAGGGGCCTGAGCGTGGAAAACCATTTCCGATCAATAGCTAGACAACTTGACCAAGGATGTTAAAATTTCATAGGATAATTAGACTTGCAGAGTAGATGACCCCTATTGATTTTGGAATCACTCTAGTAAACGTCAAGGTCACAGGGACTAGAACATCGAATTCTGTTTCCGATCAATAACTTGAAAACCATTTGACCAAGAACCGTTGAACCAAACAGAGTGATAGGTTGTACAGAGTAGATGATCCCTGATGTTTTTTGGATCACTCCATTAAAGATCAAGGTCACAGGGGCCATCTGCCTGTCACACTTCATTTTTGATTAATAATTGGAGAACCATTCGACCTAGAACTTTTAAACTTCATTGGGTGATAGGGCTTACAAAGTAGAAGACCCCTACAATGTTTGGGTCACTTGATCAAAGTTCAAGGTCACAGGGGCCAGAAATTGGAAAACCGTTTCTGATCAATAGCTTGAGAACCATTTGACCCAGAACCTTCAAACTTCATAGGGTGATAAGACTAACAGAGTAGATGACCCCTATTGATTTCGGATCACTTGAGCAGTGGTCAAGGTGACAGGTGCCTGAACATGGAAAACACTTTCCAATCAATAACTTGAGAGCCATTTGGCCCAGAATGTTGAAACTTCATAGGATGATTGGACATGCATAGTAAATGACGCCTATCGATTCTGGGGTCACTCCATCAAAGTTCAAGGTCACAGGGACCAAAACATGGAAAACCGTCGGTTCCAATCTATAACTTGAGAACCACTAGGCCCATAATGTTGAAACTACTTGGGATAATAGGACATGCCGAGTATATGATCCATACTGCAACAAACCATCGGTGTCTCTTGTACTTTTGCTCCTATGCCCTATTGACTTATTGCCTATTTCTTCTATTGATTTTGACATCAGTAGGTCAAAGGTCAAGGTCACAGTGACCCGGAACATTGAAACCGTTTCCGGACGATAACTTGAAAAAACGCTTGGGCCTAGGATCACGAAACTTAATAAGAAGATCATGACCAGCAAATGATCAAGGTCAAGGTCACAGTGACCCGAAACAGTTAAACCGTTCCATGTGCAACACCGAATGAATACATCTGCAGATGTCTTTAAATAAGTATTTTTATTCTTGTAACATGTATCAATGTTTAATTCTGGTCAACCCTGGGCTAAAAAGCGTGGACGAAAGCTTGCAATGGCACTACCTCCTTGAACAGGCTCAATCAAACTGGGCCTGTACCATTTCCATTTGTATTGTGGTTTGACGATCTATTTTTTCTATGTGATAAATACTGCTGTTTCAGAAAAGCAAGCGGATGACCTCGAAAACAAACAACAGGAGAACAAATCTGAAAGTCTATCTGATGAAAGGGAGTCAAATGAAAACAAAAAGGCCACAGATTTGCACTTAAAGGTATACTGCTTCTCAACCGAGTTTACTAGCTCCAGTTTTTAAACCGGCTTATCGTTCACATTTTGTGTGAACATTTTGAATATACATTACATTTTTTCATGCAGTTTGGTATAATCTGTATTTATGTCGTTTAGAAATCAAAAGATTTATTTATTTATTTCTTGGGTTTAACGTTGCACCGACACAATCATAGGTCATATGAATAATTTAGAGCTTTGATGGTGGAGGAAGACCCCAGGTGCCCCTCCGTGCATTATTTCATCACGAGCAGGCACCTGGGTAGAACCACCAACCGTCCGTACGCCAGCTGGATGGCTTCCTCACATAAAGAATTCTACGTCCCGAGTGAGGCTCGAACCCACATCGATGAGGGAAAGAGAAATCAAAAGAATCAAAGATTACTGTTTATAGTAGAATTTTGGCGGAAATAAGCATATATGTTTTTATTATTCACTGTTGCTATGACACATTTACTTCGCTGTTTTTAAATTTGCGGGTTTGACATTCGTTGCTAATCGCCGTTACAATATGTTTTTGAAAACATACAATTGGAGATACAAATTAACTCCTGATTTAGCTCAACTAAACTGGAGTTTTGGGTATGGTATTAGTATAGGTGAAAAAGCGGACCTGCCTAGCTCAATAGGGAGAACGCAGATCTACTGATCGTGGGGTCCTGAGTTCGATCACCGGACGAGGCATATGTTCTCCGTGACGATTTGTTAGAAGACAATGCGTCTGAAATCATTCGTCCTCCACTTCTGATTCATGTGGAGAAATTGGCATTACTTGCGGAGAACAGGTTTGTACTGGTACAGAAGCCAAGAACACTGGTTAGGTTAACTGCCCGCCGTTACATAACTGAAATACTGTTGAAACACGGCGTTAAACCCAAGACATACAAACACATCAAATGGATATACAGACGTATATTAGGCACGATGATTCACTACATTCATTATTCCATGGAGTCAACCGGGAGATAATCAGACTTCTCGTCTCTTTCCTTTTAGTGTATGCTGTAAATTAATGTTCGCAAAATGCCATTATTCGAAATGTATGCATCATCTAAAACAGTAATAACTAGATGATTACCATTCTAAGTTCTTTGCATGCAACATAACTTTTTTTTCATTCATTCTGAAAGGGGCCTCCGAGGCCGAGTGGTTAAGGTCACTGACTTCAAATCACTTGCCCCTCATCAATGTGGGTTCGAGCCTCACTCGGGGCGTTGAATTCTTTATCTGAGGAAGCCATCCATCTGGCTTACGGAAGGTCGGTGGTTCTACCCAGGTGCCCGCTCGTGATGAAATAATGCACGGAGGGGCACCTGGGGTCTTCCTCCACCATTAAAGCTGGAAAGTCGCCATATGACCTTTCATGTGTCAGTGCGACGTTAAATCCAACAAAAAAAATCATTCTGAAAAGATCAAAACTATAAAAATGTATATTAAACATATATAAGTAACTTGAATCTGTAATGCACAGATGATATTGGATCGGTCTGACTGTACTTCTTGTTAGAATTTTATGAACAGCATGCTCAAATAAAATGACCGTTTTGTTGTAGGAGATAATTAAGGACATTATGAAGCGTTGCACGTCAGAATTTTCAAAAGACATTGCTGACCTATCGGTCTGGGATTTCGCAGGACAATATGTGTTTTATGGCACACATCAGATATTCTTATCAAGAAGAGCCATATATTTATTGGTAACAGACCTCTCTCAGCAAGTGGACAGTGTCGTAGACGATGACTGCTACATCGATTCTAGGGGAGAAACACGATGTAAAATTTCAGGTAAGACCACAATTGTAATAACAGTCTTCAACTTGACATATTGTTTTAAAACCTATTTCATTGTAATACATCATGCACATTCATTATGAAGATATAAGAAACAAAACTTATGAAAATTATATATATCGTTTTTAGCTCACCTGCCACGTAGTGACAGGGTGAGCTTTTGTGATCACCCTTCGTCCGTACGTCCGTCGTCCGTCCGTCGTCCGTCTACAATTGTCTTGTGAACATGATAGAGACTACATTTTGTATTTGATTTTAATCAAACTTGCACTCATATTGTATGGTAATAATATCTCGGTTCCTTTCGAAAACTGGCCTGGTCCTATCATGGGTTCCAGAGTTATGGCCCCTTAAAGGGCCAAAATTTGCTATTTTTGGCTTGTGAACACGATAGAGACAAGATTTTGCAATCAACTTTAATCAAACATGCACACAACTTGTATTGGCATAATAACTCGGTTCCTTTCGACAACTGGCCAGATCACATCATGGGTTCCAGAGTTATGGTCCCTTAAAGGTCCAAAATTTGTTATTTTTTGCTTTTGCAGCCATATAGAGACTTCATTTATGGTTTGATTTGATACAAACTTGCAAAATATCTTCAACAATACAAAATCTTGGATTCTATGATGAATCTGTCAGATCCAATCATAGGTTCTGGAGTTATTTTATATTTGATTACCTCCCCTGATTTTAATCAAAATGGATTTATAGCAGTACGTACTTATAGGACTCATTTGAAATTTCATTATTGTCATTAGTTGGACTCAGACAATCAGGGTAGATAACTATGGACTGTTTTAATGTCAAATTATCTCCCTTTATTTCAAATTGAAATGGGTATATCTCCGTAACTAATGAAGATACTGATCTTAAATTTCATTTATGCCATCAGATGGACTTGAACAATCAGTGACGATACATATTTACTGAATTTATGACAAATTACCTCCCTTTATATTTTATGTAAATGAATTTACCTAGCAGCTTCTCATTAGATTGGTTTGAAACGTTATTTATGTCTTCCATGGTAAGAAATTTCTACTTTTACTTACTTTTCTAATATATTGTTGTAAAGGTCTGTACTCTGTATCTTCTACATGCATATACCGATGCATGATTATCTCCCCTGATTTTAATAGATAAGGATTTATCTCAATAAGTATTTATAAGACTCATTAGTTGGACTGAGACAATCAGGGTAGATAACTATGGACTGATCTATGTCAAATTACCTCCCTTTGTTTCAAATTAAAATAGGTTTATCTCAGTAACCAATGAAGATACTGATTTGAAATGTCATTTATGCCATCAGATGGATTCGGACAATCAGGGTAGATAACTTGTGACTGAATTTATGACAAATTACCTCCCTTTATTTCATGTAAATGAATATACCTCAGCAGCATCTAATGAGATTGGTTTTAAATGTTATTTAAGTCTACCAGGGTAAGGAATAGTCATGCTAGTACAAAAATGCAGCATTTAAGCCTAGGACCCTCAAACTTGGTATGGAGATTGGCTATGACTAGTACATGACCCATAGGTCAAAAGGGGCTGTTACAAGAAATTATTTATCCTGATGATATTTAAAGTGTATGCCTATGTGATCTATGTCAAAACTTTATCTTATCATTAAGAGCAGTGGTACTCAGGTGAACGATATAGGGCCATCATGACCCTCTTGCTTGTTTTAGATTTTGTTACCTTCTGGCTAAACTCAATACACACTTTCTGCGCATCTGGAATGTCAACAGAACCTCCTGTTATACTGGTTGGAACATTTGCAGATAAGCTGATTGAGGTACTTGCTATAAGCTTTTTATAAAGCGCATTTTAGTATATCCGACCACGTGAAAGTATTTGATGATATCATTTTAGTTTTTGTACCGCCACCCCCCTCACCCCACGAGTGGTGGGGGCATATAGATTTGCTCTTGTCCGTGCGTGCGTGCGCGTGTCCGTCCGTCCGTCTGTACGTCCGTTCGTCTGTGCGTCCTTCCGAAGTTCGTGACGCGCCGAGCTCAAAAAGTATTTGATATAACTTGATGAAACCTTGCATGAGCCTTTATCATGATATGAACTTGCGCACCTACTATTTTTCGTTTGGTTCCGTCCCCTATGTTTAGAGTTATGGCCCCTAAAATAGTCAAAAATGCACATTTTCACCTTGTGACACGCCTAGCTCAAAAAGTATTTGATATAGATTCATCCATTCACTAAACCTTGCATGAGTCTTAATCATGATATGAACTTGCGCACCTCCTATTTTTCATCCTGGTCCGCCCTCTATTTCCAGAGTTAGGGCCCCTGAAATAGTCAAAAATGCACGTTTTTACCTGGTGACACGCCTAGCTCAAAAAGTATTTAATATAAATTTATTAGACCTTGCATGAAGCTTTATCATGATATGAACTTGCGCACCTCCTATTTTTCATTTGGATCCGCCCCCCTATATCCAGAGTTATGGCCCCTGACTTAGTCAAAAATGAACATTTTCATCTTGTGACACGCCTAACTCAAAAAGTATTACATATAAATTTATTAATCCCCTGCCACAAGTGGTGGGGGGGGTTATAGGAATGGCCTTCGTCCGTCTGTCCGTAACAGTTTCGTGTCCGCTCCATATCTCCTAAACCCCTTGAAGGATTTTCATGAACCTTGGGTCAAATGATCACCTCATCCAGACGATGTGCAGAACCCATGAGTCAGCCTTGTCGGCTCAAGGTCAAGGTCATAACTCAAGGTAAAATGTTTGAGCCTTTTTTTTGTCCGCTCTATATCTCCTAAACCCTTTGAAGGAATTTTATAAAGATTGGGTCAATGATCACCTCATCAAGACGATGTGCAGAACCCATGAGTCAGCCATGCCAGCTCAAGGTCAAGGTCACAACTTAGGGTCAAAGGTTTGAGCCTTCCATTTTGTGTCCGCTCTGTATCTCCTAAACCCCTTGAAGGATTTTCATCAAACTTGGGTCAAACGATCACCTCATCAAGGCGATGTGCAGAACTTATGAGTCAGCCATGTCCGCTCAAAGTCAAGGTCACAACTGAAAGTAAAAGGTTTGAGCCTTCCATTTTGTGTCCGCTCTATATCTCCTAAACCCCTTGAAGGAATTTTATAAACTTGTGTCAAATGATCACCTCATCAAATTGATGTGCAGAAATTATGAGTCAGTCAGGCCGGCTCAAGGTAAGGTCACAACTAAGGGTCAAAAGTTTGAGCCTTCCATTTTGTGTCCACTCTGTATCTCCTAAACCCCTTGAAGGATAGGATTTTCATCAAACTTGGGTCAAATGATCACCTCATCAAGAACTTATGAGTCAGCCATATCAACTGAAGGTCAAGGTCACAACTGAAGGTCAAAGGTTTGAGCTCTGTATGTCCTAAACCCCTTGAAGGATTTTCATGAAACTTGGGTCAAATGATCACATCAAATGATGAACATCTCCTCTGAAACCGTTTGAAATTAGTTTTTTCTCGGGGTTAATGAACGGAGCTTAGTCATAATGTTTTCAAAAAAAATTATTGCAGTCATTTTCTTGTCGCTTTTTTCCGTCAAAAATCGTTCAGACAAACTAGAATTAAATTGCATTAAAGTTACGATTATTATTGAAAGATAGAAACAAGTTCGAAAAGGCTTTGTTCGTGATTAAAGCTCATAATGTAAAAGTGAAGCGATGTGTCATTTATTGTAGTTCACCCCTTTAAAAGGACAGGCCATTTGACTGCAACATGTCGTGTTGGACGACCTGAGGGTTTCCATTTTTCCCCCGCCGAAGGCGGAGGGATATAGTTTTGGCGTTCTCCGTCCGTCCAGAACCATATTTAGGAAGTGGTTGGGAATATTTAAATAAAACTTCATATACATGTTTACCACTCTGAGTTTACGCGGCCTGTCAAGTTTCAGTCAGTAACACCAGAGTTATGGCCCTTAGAAATTCCTAGCGTTAACTATATAGGGTACAATAAATATGGCAATTTCTGCTTCATAACTTGTGATATATTTGACCTAGAACTATGAAACTTAAACTGAATTTAGATCACCATAATATGTTAGTGCATACACAATTTCGTCAAGATCTCTGTAATTACTTCATAGTTATTGCCCTTTAATTGTTTAAAAATCCACATATTTGTACATATTAAACTTATTTCATTCTTTTCCATGAACATTTATTGTAAACATATGAAGTTGTGTACCACACCTGGTCACTACTACCGCCTTGGTCACCCCTCCCCCTCCCACCCTAAAAAATCAAATGTTCCATGAATATTTATCAACTTGCAAAGTTGTACCCTTCCCCCACCTGGCATCTCCACCCAGTCACCCCCACCACCCCGATCATGCAGCATCCTTCACCCCCACTCCCCCAACTATTTATTTTCTTCATTTTTTATTTTCCATCGAAATTTATTATCAACATGTAAGGTCTTGTTCCCTCAACCGGTCCCCCCATCCCACCCGGTCCCCCTCCCCTCCCCTCCCTCCGCAAAAAATACAAACATTTTTTTTTCATTCCTTTTTGTTTACATTTCTTAAACCCTCCATGAATATTTATCAGCATGTGAAGTTGTAACCACAACACCCACCCACCCCTCAGCCCCGCCACCACCCACGTTCTAGATTTCTTACTTGATTTTGCTCTCTTTAAAGGACATCTGTTCTTTTAAAGTTCAAATGTACATGTTAAACAGCGACACTTGGTGCCAAACTTCTAGAATACAATATTTCGTTCTAGTTATACTTCAAGCTCACATTTCAAATAACTCCATACAATTCTAAAAGTTAAGCTTGTTACAGTAAACATATTCCATTTAAAATAATTTCATTAGTCAGGATCAAAACGTAGCATACGTTTATTATGTCAATTAAAACATTAGTTTTCTGTTAAATAAATCCGGACTAATGACATTATTTGCTTCTTAACATTCTTAACTTTTTGCCGATGTAACGTTAAAAACTGACCCCCATAAAATAATGACCCCGGTCATTATTTTATATAGAATAATGACCCCCCACACCACCCCCGTATTATGACCCCTACCCCAAACCCTAACCCATCTAAGGTACACTTACAGCATAATTATCCCCACCGATGGGCATCGGAGGAGAATATGGTAATGGCACCCGTCCATGCGTGGGTTCGTGCATGCGTCCGTGCAACATTTTTGTAACCGCAACTCCTCATTCATTATCGAACCCGGGCCGCTGGATTAGGAGTCAACGACCTTAACCACTCGGCATCTCCAACCAAATACTTAAGCAAAATCACTGTAAGTGACAAATGGTCATTTGTCTCACCAAAGTTTGCATGGTGAGGCTTTTGCTTTATTTCTAAATGATGATTTCAATTGCTATCAAGAAAACATGACCAGAATAATTTCAGATGACTAATAAAAGATGATAATACACTGTTTGTAAACAAAACCAAATTATCCTCCAGCCTAAATATCGGTTCTCTCTATTTCTAAAGTAACCTAAAATGACTTTGGTATATCTTCTATACTTGTAATACTTCTCTTTATGCACAATAATGATAATTCAAATAAAAACCCGTTTAAATTTAAATTTTCAATAGATGTACGTTTATTTCTTAGCGGGGCCTCTAAGATATGCTGGTGTTATGTCAGTTGTAGACGCAGCAGCAGCAGAAGCAACAACAACAACAAATATAAGCAATAGAAATACGACAGTGACTTGAATTGATAAAGAGTATGTTAGTAATAGGTTAGGCGGGGGTGGGGGGAGGGGTCAGTATTTTATAGATAAAATCGGGTGTCATTATTTTATAAGGGGAGTCAGTATTTTATAGAATAGGGGTCATTATTTATCCCCCCGCCAAAGGCGAAGGGGACATTAGAAATGCTCTCCGTCCGTGCGTACGTCCGTCCGTCCGTGCGTCCGCAACGATCTTTGTCCGGAGCATAACTCCAAAAGTACTGGAGGGATTTTCTTCAAGCTTCATACACTGATAGAACACATTGGGAGGAAGTGCAATGTGCAAGAACAATAACTCTACCTTGCCTATTTTTTGAGTTATTCCCTTTTATCATATTTTCTTAAAAAAATTTGTCCGGAGCATAACTCCAAAAGTACTGGAGGGATTTTCTTCAAACTTCATACACTGATAGAACACATTGGGAGGAAGTGCAGTGTGCAAGAACAATAACTCTACCCTGTCTGTTTTTTGAGTTATTCCCCTTTATCATATTTTCTTTAAAAATTTTGTCCGGAGCATAACTCCAAAAGTACTGGAGGGATTTTCTTCAAACTTCATACACTGATAGAACACATTGGGAGGAAGTGCAGTGTGCAAGAACAATAACTCTACCTTGCCTACTTTTTGAGTTATTCCCCTTTATCATATTTTCTTAAAAAAAATTGTCCGCAGCATATCTTTTTCATGCATGGAGGGATTTTGATATATCTTGGCACAAATGTTCACCACCACGAGTTGGAGTTTCATGCGCAAGAACCAGGTCCCTAGTCCTAAGGTCAAGGTCACACTTAGAGGTCAAAGGATACAAGAATAAAAACCTTGTCCGGAGCACTTCTTCTTCATGCATAGAGGGATTTTGATATAAATTGGCACAAATGTTCACCACCACAAGACAGAGTGTCATGCGCAAGATCCAGGTCCCTAGGTCTAAGGTCAAGGTCACACTTAGAGGCCAAAGGTCAGATACAAGAATGACTTTGTCCGAAGCATTTCTTCTTCATGCATGGAGGGATTTTGATGTACCTTGGCACATTTATACACCATCATGAGATGAAGTGTCATGCGCAGTTCCCATCTTTAGAATTACTTCCCTTTGTTGTTACTTTAAATAGCTTTTATTGTAACTTTTTCATTACTAGTCGTAGGGAAAAACCGAGACCACTTTTCAGTAGTACAACGTGCATGCTACATCCAATTTTGAGGTGTTTTTTGACCAATCTCTACCTAGTTAAGATTTTTGTGTGGACTTACAATTTTTTTTTTTTTTTTTTTTTTTTTTTTTTAAAGTTTAACTTCCATTAGTTGTTACTATAAATAACTTACGTTGTAACATTTTTATACTTGACCACAAGGAAAAATCAAGACCACTTTTCTATGGTACAACCTGGATGTTACTTTCCAATTTTAGGTGTATTTTAAGACATCTCTACCTGGTAAGGAGTTTTTTTGTGGACTTAGAAAAACAAAAGACTTACAATGATTACTAAACAACCACAAAATTAAAATTCCATTTGCAAATACAGCTGCTAGAGTAAAGAAATTTGCTGTGACGGGCATATATTGTGACATTCTGGCACTCTTGTTCCCTGTTAGCTTTCCATTCCTTCTTTTTACAGTAGCCATATAGAAAAACATCATACAGCTATACTGTTCATGAAAATTAATAAAATTTAGCAGTAAACCACCTCACCACTGAATAATTCTTTCTTCCACATCTTTAAAACCCCTGATGTGGATCACAACTAAACGGTTTTTCAAAGCTTCTCCCAAAATGAATACTTTCAGACACTAACTTGCCAGGAACTTTAGCCTTCAATTATAATATGCCCGGCGGGGGGATTGGCCATGTCTAACATGGCTCTTGTTCTATATGAAATAATGACCCGGGTCATTCTATGGGGGTCAGTTTACAACGTTACACCGGATATATTTCTTTGCCATTCCTCACCACAAACCCATTCGGCGGAGGATACCAATTCATCGAATTGGCTTGTTCTATTTTATGATAAACCAATTTTAAAGTCAACCACTATTATCATTAGTCCGTCCTAAATTCTAATAAGCTCACTTGAGCACAAAATGCTCGGAGTGAGCGGTTGTGATCGCTTACCATCCGGCGTCCGGCGTCCGTCTGTTCACACTTTTCTTTATAAAACATCTCCTCTGAAACTGTTTGGTGGAAGTTGATGAAGCTTGGCCTGGATGTTCCTTGGGTGGTCCCCCTAGTGTCAAATATGGCCCCGCCCTGGTGGTCACATGGTTTATATAGACTTATATAGGGAAAAACTTTGAAAATCTTCTTGTTGAAAATCACAGGGCCTATGGCTTTGATATTTAGCTTACCTGAGCAAAAAACTAAGGGTGAACTATTGTCGTCCGGCGTCCGTCCATCCACACTTTCCTTTAAAGAACATCTCCTCTGAAACCGTTTGATGGAAGTTGATGAAACTTGGCCTGGATGTTCCTTGGGTGGTCCTCTTTCAAAGTTGTTCAAATGGTTCCGCTTCGTTGCACATAGGGGCTGCCAGGGCTAAAAATAGAAAAATATTTAAAGAACATCTCCTCCTAAACGGCGGTCCGATTGAAATAATTTGATACAAATGGTCCTTATGTAACCCTCTAAGATTGTTCAAATAATTTTGATTCGTCATAAAACATTGCTACCAGAAAGCGTGGTCACTTTTCCCTATTTGTATATAATGGAAACTTTCAAAATCTTCTTGTCCAAAACCACAGGTCCTAGTGTGTTGATATTTGGTTTGTAGCATCATCTAGTGGTCATCTACCAAGATTGTTCAAATTACCCCCCTAGTTTCAAATATGGTCTCGCCCTGGGGATCGCATGGTTTATATAGACTTATATAGGGAAAAACTTTAAAAATCATCTTGTTGAAAACCACTGTGGCTTTGATATTTAGCTCACCTGAGCAAAAGGCTCAGGCTGAGTTATTGTGATCGCTCATCGTCTTGCGTCCGTCCGTCCGGCGTCCGTCCATCCGTCCGTCCATACTTTCCTTTATAAAACATCTCCTCAGAAACCGTTTGGTGGAAGTTGCTGAAACTTGGCCTGGATATTCCTTGGGTGGTCCTCTTTCAAAGTTGTTCAAATGGTTCTGCTTCGTAGCACATAGGGGCTGCCAGGGCTAAAAATAGAACAAAATCTTTAAAGACATCTCCTAAACGGCAGGTCCGATTGAAATAATTTAATACAAATGGTCATTATGTAACCCTCTACCAAGATTATTCAAATAGTTTTGATTCGCCAAAAAATAATTGCTACCAGAGGGCGTGGTCACTTTTCCCTATATATATAATGGAAACTTTAAAAATCATCTTGTCCAAAACCACAGGCCCTAGTGCGTTGATAACTGGTATATAGCATCATCTAGTGGTCCTCTACTAAGATTATTCAAATTATCCCCCTAGTGTCAGATATGGCCCCGCCCTCGGGGTCGCATGGTTTATATAGACTTATATAGGGAAAAACTTTGAAAATCTTCTTGTTGAAAACCACAGGGCCTATGGCTTTGATATTTAGCTCATCTGAGCCAAACGCTCAGGGTGAGACTTTGTGATCGCTCACCATCCGGCGTCCGTCCGTCCACAATTTCCTTTTAACAACATCTCCTCTGAAACCGCTTGGATGACCCCCTTTAAAAATTGAATTCCACACAAAACTCTGGTTGCCATGGCAACCAAAAGGGAAAAAAAAAGATTTAAAAATCTTCTTGTTCAAAACCGCAAGGCGTAGAGCCTGGATATTTGGCATGTAACATTATCTAATGGTCCTCTATGAAGTTTGTTCAAACTATGCCCCTGGGGTATAAAGAGGCCCCGCACCGGGGTCCCAAATTTTACATAGTCGTATATAGGGAAAAAAAATCTTGTCTGAAACCACAAGACCTAGGCCTTTGATATTTGGTATGTAGCATTGCCTTGTGGTCCTCTACCAAGATTTTGGTGCGTTACATTGCCTAGTGGTCCCCTACCAAAATTGTTCAAATTATGCCCCTATGTTGAAAAGAGACCCGTGCCCGGGGTGTCCCAAGTTTTACATAGACTTATATAGGATTTTTTTTTTCAAATCTTCTTGTCTGAAATTTTAAGGCTTATTGAATATTCTTAACCCTGATCTACAGGCCTACTTTCTTGTTGTTTTTTTACGCCAAAGCAAAGAGATTTTTATCACCTGTATAGTTTTTAACAGATTTCAGATGTTATCTTGAATAATTTTAACCATGAATTACTCACCTAGTTTTTAGCTCACCTGAGCCAAAGGCTCATGCTGAGCTTTTGTGACCGCTCAATGTCCGTCGTGTGTCGTGTGTCGTCCGTTCGTCAACATTTTCTAAAAAAATCTTCTTCTTGAAAACCACTGGGCAGAATTACACCAAACTACTTATGAATGATCCTTAGGTGGCCCCCTTTTAAAATTGTTCAAAAATTGAATTCCATGCAGAACTCTGGTTGCCATGGCAACCGAAAGGAAAAGCTTTAAAAATCTTCTTGTCCAAAACCACAGGGCCTAGGGCTTTGATATTTGGTATGTAGCATCATCTAGTGGTCCTCTACCAAAATTGTTTGAATTATCCCCCTAGGGTCAAATATGTAATATGATGTCACATGACTGTGACCTTGACCTACTGACCTACTTTCTTGTTTTAAGCTCGCCTGTCACGAAGTGACAAGGTGAGCTTTTGTGACCGCTTGATGTCCATCGTGCGTCGTCCGTAGTCAGTCGTGCGTCGTCCATCGTGCGTCAACAATTTCTGAAAAAATCTTCTTCTTGAAAACCACTGGGCAGAATCACACCAAACTTCACAGGAATGATCCTTGGGTAGCCCCCTTTCAAAAGTGTTCAAAGAATTGAGTTCCATGCAGAACTCTGGTTGTCATGGCAACCGAAAGGAAAAAACTTTAAAAATCTTGTCCAAAACCACAGGGCCTAGGAATTTGATATGTGGTGAGTAGCATCATCTAGTGGTCCTCTACCAAAATTGTTCAAGTTATCCCTTTAGGGTCAAATATGTCCCCGCCCCGGGGGTCACATGGTTTATATAGACTTATATAAGGAAAACTTTGAAAATCTTCTTGTACAAAACCACATGGCCTAGGGCTTTGATATTTAGTATGTAGTATCATCTAGTGGTCCTCTACCAAGATTATTCAAATTGTCCCCCTAGGGTCAAATATGGCCCCGCCCTAGGGGTCCCAAGTTTTACCTAGACATATAGGAAAAAAGTTTAAAAATCTTCTTGTCTGAAACCATAACACTTAGACCTTTGATATTTTGTTTGTAGCACTGTCTTATGGTACTTGAGTGTGACCTTGACCTACTGACCTACTTTCTTGTATTTTAAGATACAGCCTTGAAATTTTGATGACATACACAGTTTTGCACACAAATCGTAAAACTGAATATCATTGACCATGAATGTGACCTACTGACTTTCTTAATATTTTATCATCATTTTGGCATTTGAAACATGTAGCTCATATTACTCAGGTGAGTGATCCAGGGTCGTCATTACCCTCTTGTTTTGTTTTGTTTTGTTTTTGAAGCTATAGCAAAGAAAATTTGTTCAAACAAGCAACTAAACTCAGATGAGCGATATAGGGCCATCATGGCCGTCTTGTTGATATGTAACGTTATCTAGTGGTCCTCTACCAATTTGAAGATTATTTTAATTATGTCCTTGGGGTGAAAAGAGGCCCCGCCCTGGGGGTCCCAAGTTTTTGTATAGACATATATAGGAATAAACTTTAAGAATCTTCTTGTCTGAAACCACAAGACCTAGGATTTTGATATTTGGTATGTAGCATTGCCTGGTGGTTGTCTACGAAGATTATTAACCTTGGGTGAAAAGAGGCTCTGCAGCAGGGGTCTTAAATCTTACATAAACTTATATAGGAAAAAAACTTTAAAAATCTTCTTGTCTGAAACTGCAAGGCCTAGGCCTTTGATATTTTGTATATAGCATTGCCTTATGGTTCTTAATCGAGATTGTTCAAATTATTTTCCTGGGGTGAAAAGAGGCCCCACCCCGGGGGTCCCAAATTTTACATAGACATATATGGGATTTTTTTTTATAAAAGTCTCCTTGTCTAAAAGTTCAAGGCCTAGGCCTTTGATATTTGGTATGTAGCATTGCCTAGTGGTTCTCTAACAAGATTGTTCAAATTATGCCCTTGGGGTGAAAATAGGCTCTCCCCTGGGTCATTTGTTATATAGGACAAAATACTTCAAAAATTATCAGATCATATTTCCTAGACTGTTTAATTATAATTAACTGATGACCCCAAGTAATTAGGGGTCACTTTACTTTAACCTTGACCATCTGACCTACGTTTTTGTATTATAAGATACAGCCTTGAAATTTGGAAGACATGTACAGTTTTGCACACCGATCTTAAAACTGACTTTCAGTGACCCAGAATGTGACCTACTGACCTATTTTCTAAATATTTTAGCATCAGTTTGACATTTGAAACATGTAGCTCATATTATTCAGGTGAGCGATCCAGGGTCATCATGACCCCCTTGTATGAAAGGTTAAAGGTCAAATGTTTTTTGAAAAAATCACAACATAGCTTTATTTCAATGTAATTTTGAACCTTAAAATACTTTTTGTCATTACAAGTAACTGATCGTCACTTCTTTTAATGTATAAGAGTATATGTCAGAAAATGTCAGTAATGAAGATACAAATGTATGTATATAGTGAAAAAAAATCTTCTTGTGTGGAACTGCAGGCCCAATTTTGAAATAATTTTACACAAATGATCCTTGTGTCACCTTCTACCAAGAATATTCAAATTATTCCGGTTCATCTAAAACATGACCGCCAGGGGGCGTTGTCACTTTCCCTATATGTATATGGCCCGATTTTGAAATAATTTTACACAAATGATCCTTGTGTGGCCTTCTACCAAGATTGTTCAAATTAATTTGATTCGTCAAAAAATTGCCACCAAAGACCAAAGGACCGTGGTCACGTTTCCCTTAAGGTATATAGAAGAAACTGAAAAAATCTTCTTGTATGAAATTGTTGGCTCGATTTTTAAATGATTTCAATCAAAGTGTCCATGTATAACCTTCTACCAAGATTGTTCTGATTATTTTGATTTGTCATAAAACGTTTCTTGGGTAACCTTTTTGGAAGACTGTACAAATTATTCTGTTTCGTAAAAAGAAAGCAGGCCGCTTGGGTGTGTTCACTTTTCCCTACAGATATGTAGTGGAAAGATCTTGTTTGATTTGTAGGGAAAAAATCTTCTTGTTTGATTTTTTCCTTGCATAACCATTTACGAAAACTGTTCATCCAAGCAGCGTAACTCAGGTAAACGATCTAGGGCCATAATGACCCTTTTGATTTGGACCGTCCCTCGTATAAGTTGAATACCCCTCGTATGTTTAATTTCTATACGCGAATTTTGGAAAAAACTGACGTATAACATGTACATGATTATGAGTGCATCTGTCCGTCCGCCTGTCTGTTCGGTCGTCATAATTCGTGTTTGGAGCATAACTTAATAACCATTCAAGGTAATAAATTTTAACTTAGCATATAGGTAGGTGGTGATGAGACAATGTGCAGAGCCCATGAAATAAGTCAGTTGGTCAAAGGGCAAGGTCACAGAATTAGCTTAAATGTTAACTTTATCAGTAATAATTCGTGTCCGGAACATAACTAAATAATCACTCAAGGTGTTGCCTTCAAACTTTACATATAGGTAGATGGCGATGAGACGATTCGCAGAGCCCATGAACATGGGATGTCAAACGTCAAGATCACTGTCACAAATTTTAGCTTGAATGTCAAATCTGTACTTTGTATTTTGTGTACAAAGCAAACTGCAAAACTGCTCAAGGTATTGATCTTAAGCTCGGAATATTATTTCTAGAAATATACTACTTCGTTCTTTTTGGTCATTTATATGAAATTTCAACTGCGGAAATTTGAATTGTCTTTTAGGGAAAGAAGCAGGAATTAGCAGATGAGTTTTTTGCCAAGCATAGACTTAGTTTGGCACAAAGTGAAGCATTTGTGCACCTCACTGATGCCGAGTTTATGCTTGACAACTCAATCATTGATCCAAATTTAGAAATGCTGAAGAGAGAAATAGTTACGACAGCTGCAAAGCAAAGTTATTGGGATGAGTTATACCCAGCAAGATGGGCTATACTGGAACGGTCGCTGATGGAATTTAAGGAAAGAGGTCACACGGTATGTTATAAACTGTTTGTTATTACAGAGGATGTTATAAAAAGATGACCTTTGGATCTTTGGATCCAGTATACAAATACAGACAATTAAGATACCCTTTAGCGAAAGTGTCTGCCATTTGCTTACTAATTTTTCATAATTGTAGGTCAATAATGCAAGTGCTTGTAAATTGTAGTACTAAAAGCAGTATTTGAAATAAGTTTAAAACTGTGTGTTTGTAACTGAGGTGAGTAATTTGAGGGAAGAGACAAAACACAAATATAATATTTATGTTTTTTGAAGCGGAATTGTATAGGTTATGAAACTCTCCTCATTCTGGAAGTGGTAAATATTGTCTGTCCTATGCGAATCTTCGTGCATACATATCCCTTCAATAGTATTGCGATGCGATTATTATTTTTTTAATGAAATATTAAACAAAAATTAGAATTGTTTGTACGGCATATTGTCTTATTTTAAATTTAATTTTATATTAATTCTCGACATCTAAACTGATGAAACTGACAGTGATTTTTCAAATGACATCTCCTTTTCTTTTTGTGCATACGTTTCAACTTGACATATTAAATTACTGATGCAAACATTCTTATAACTCACCCGTAGGAAATTAATTTCATACCATATCACGTTTGTAGAGACAATATCAAAACAGTGATTAAGAACTTGTATAAGTTAAAAGGATACTGATGCAATAAAATAGACGTACATAAAAGCTTTGAGCTCCACAGTTCATGCAATATTCAGTGTCAAAATAAGCCGTTCCCGTTTAAACCCTGCATTTAGTTAGTGTATGGTGTTGAAACCTGGATCCATTCTCTAAACTATTAGGCTGTATTGTATATTTCACATTTGAGAACAGAGTAAACCGGACGCATGTTCCACAATTTCTCATCAGATATCATTCTTGTCCGTGAAGGAAGTGGTCACAATACATCGGCATGTACTAAAGTCTTATGGTTTGATCCACTCTTCAAGACTATGAAGACGCACTCTTTGGACATTTTCAGAGTATTGCGGAAATAGACAGTGTTCCTAACTATATCTACTGTAATAGCACATCTTCTTTTAGTGTTTGTAAATGTCTAGAGTATATTAGAGTGACCTACGTGGCTGAGTGTGGTTAAGCTCATTGAATTTTAATTACTTGCCCTTCACTGATGTGGACACTGATGTGGATTCGAAATATAGCTTAGGATGTAGATGGAAATAACTACAAAGCAGTTACTTAAAAGGAATGTGCACACATTTTAAACTATGCTATACAGATCTTTAGTGTACTTCAGTTATCCATAAAATACATCAGGTATAATGAAAAGGAAATCCACATTCACAAAAGGCACGTGATCTCGTATGGAAAACGTGTTCCAAGAACCTGTAGCTGACATAATCGTTTTAAGCTGACCGTAATGGTATCATTAACTGAACTACCATATACAACCAAATACTAAAAAAGTAGGACTATAAATATCATTTTTACCCATGGCAATATGCTGTCTGCATTTCGATGTTAAAGTTGCAGAAAATCTCTATACAAGTGACATATAATGTTTTGTTAAATCACAAACAGGTTTTGGAGAAAAACATTTTAGAAGATGCAAACAAGAATATGCCTTTACCGATAGAAACTTCAGAGGAATTGGAACTTTTCCTGCGATTTCATCATGAAGCAGGATTCATCTTGTACTTTAGGTAAGTATTCGTTTAAAATTTACATCATCGTAAAGAATTTTATCTCTCTCCCAAGTACTAGAAATGTTAATGAACAACTG
>NW_026462751.1:0-75334 GCF_021730395.1 Mercenaria mercenaria | reverse complement strand
CAAATTCCTTAATATCCAATAGGCTGTCATAGTCATATATATTAAAACCATGACGATAATGATGATAATAATGATGATGATGATGATGATGATGATAATGCCCAAGTCTGTGTGCCACTATAGCATGCACTTACAATGATCAAGTACATCATGTACTATATCATGCACCTTAAATATCAGCACTGAAGCAGATTAAAGGCCATACGACTAATGACCCAAGTTGACCTCCGAACAAAGGTCACTTGTGTATAAAGGCCATTTCTTCCCTCTTCTTTGGCTGGCATTTGTTCACAGGTTTGACTGTATTACTTTGCAGCCTCTTAGGAAGATACAAATATTGACTGTTGTGTAGGGGTTCTTTAAAAGAAGAGGTAAACCTAATAGTATATTTCAACTTGGAAAATAATTGGATTATAAAAAAATATATCCGAAAGATAATAAGGATTTAATGAAATACATCCAAGAGGACTTTTTACTATATTTCGACGCCATTTATGTTCTTTTAACATTGAGCAAAACTATTAATATATTTAGGTATACAAAAGTGTAATACGCACAAAATAGCTGTCCTCATACAGAGTTAAAAACTGGCGGTTTCAATTATGAAATTTGCAAATAAGTTCTTTTTCGCATAAAAAACGGGGTAAACCCAGATTGAACATTTAACTATATTGTAACAAAAATATGTACATAAGCACAAACATCGTTTTAAAATCAGCATTTCAAAATATTTCAGGTTTAAATACCTTTATGTGAACATACGTCCTACTCTGATACAAATTTACTTTTCTGAACATTTATATATGTCTTAGATCTGACAAAACAACACGTCTGGATTTTTGATGCCACGCATAAAGGTGATCAGATTTTCCTCTCATATATCCTGCAATCTTTCCGAACCAACTGTCGGTAAGTATCAAAACGTCAGATTCAGAAAGAATATATTGCTCTATTATCGCAAATTTAAATCCTTCACAAGCTTTCTCTGGAAACATACGAAATTTACCAAGGCGATCAATGTGAACAATAGTTTCGTTTATGTTGATACTATTATTAAACGTTCTCGAAAATGTTTGACGGACAGAATTTGAGTCTGTTGCCAGATAAAGAACATATTTGCTAGACGTTGTGAATTTTTTCAGAAAATTGAATATAATAGTTTCGTCGGGTATTTCTCTAAAAATGTCGTCTTCTGGTATACTTGGATTCTGGCCTTTACGTATGTGACTACTTACAAGAGATTTTCCTTTCGTTTTTGACTCAAATTGATCGAGAAAATTTAATATATTTCCTCTTGGCTGGAAAAGTGTTTGTAGTAATACATTGAAGATGTTTGCCTCTGTCATTCTGAAGAGCCATCGAAACTGTTGTCTAGCTTCTTTGCGTTTTCGGAGACGAATTATTAAATTAGAGTTTGTTTTCAAGAATACTACTTGCCACGTCCATTTGGAACTGAAATCGAACTTTGGAAGGTCATCGAAAAATGATGATCCACCTACAAAGTCAAACTCGTTGGTGTTACTGTTATTAATTGAATTAACGAATGTTTTGCATACGGACCAATCATAAAAATGGGGATTCAAAATCTTTTTAAGTGAGCATGGCTTATCAAGATTGATAACAAAAGCTCTTCCAGTTATCATTGCTAATAGAAATGATGAAACAATACCCTTCTGCCTATCACCCCATCCACCGCAACGCCGCGAGTAATCGCATTTGTAAACAATGAATTTGTAATGATGACAGTCCTTTTCGTTTTTCACAATTATTTTATTCAGCTGTATCCTATCAGACATTTCCAAAAAATCTAAGCTCGTCATAGCCTTAGCTTTACTTAATAAATTACTTTTGCTTAGGAATGATGCATTTTGATACGATCTTGACGTTGTAATCTCTTTGTTCATTCTTCGTGGAAAACTTGACACACTGTTGAAGAACACCAGACCACATGTGATCATGCAAGATGCCACGGATATGATCTAAAATTGAAAAATGATAAAAATTATATGAATTATAGATGAAAGAAAATTTTGTGAAAAATATTTTTCAGTACTTCAGTAAAGGTTTAAATGTAGGAAAATAATAACATGATCATAAATATTTACTTTATAATATAAATAAATGTAAAAGAATTTATTCGGATGTAAGGATATTATGACGTCATGAGGCGATGCTTATAACGTTTTGCGAACACACTAGATATAATTTGGTGAACAAATTAAAAGTGCATGAAGAATAGTATTTTCTTTTAACACCATAATTTACATTTTTACGTGTGACTACGCAACTATTTCATAATAGTGTTATCTAGGTGAAATGTATTTCGATCTTACACTTAAACAAATAGATATCCTCTCTATCTTTTTTCACGACTTCCATTCTCAAAATGACATGAAGTGAATTTTTTTTTACCATGTTTACTTCTTAAACTTATAAATGTTTATTAAAGCAAACTGTTTGCATGAGCTCGTCTTCTTCTCTACGAAATTTTGAAAATAAAATGACATGAAATTAGTTTAATTATTTGTTTTATTGTTTTCTTTTACGTTATCGATATACTAGACACAACTTTCAAATTTTGAAAGTATAAACTGTAATATTGTTAATATGTAAACATAAAATCAACATATTTTTGCGTATTAGCAGTGCGTAAGGTGTAACATAATACATACTTCATACATGCATGGTATGAATGTGTACTACCACTTAAAAGCTGTCATTTTTAAGAAACTACTGTACTATACAGTTAAATACATTTGTTGTTGGATTTGTTAACATTGAGATTGAATATCCTTAACTGAAGTTGTATTTTAATCTACCCATGTGCTTTACAAAATTTCAAACTCGATGTCATATAATGCATTCTAAGACACTTGACAGAAAATTTACACCCAATATCTAAAGGTTAAAATCTTATAAAGGTTAATCATGCGTAAGAGTTTCCGTGTACACGAGGTTAAATTTGCGAGGTGTATGCTATCTTTATACACTTTGATATAAAATCTATAGTTTAGTCCCAGGTAATTACTCTATAATTTAAAACAAAAGACAAATAGATAAAAAAGTAAAAATCCACAATCTTTGTAATGATCTACAATTGCATCGTTATTTTTCTCTTTTGGGAGAAAAAAGTTAATAGTTATAAAGTATTATAATGGACCATTCAAAATTTAGTTGCTACTTCTTATTAGTTCGTTATTTGTTTTAATCAGTTTTCGGTACACAGGTAAGAATACTGAACAGCAAAAGAAACTATCCAATGTATAATCTTATTAATATAACACTTATATTATAACGTATTATATAAGACCGTTTAGCAATTCAAGTGCACGTGCAATTTACGATTGTTTTGTGAAATTGTATTGTTATTGGAAACATTGATGATTGACGCACACGAAAGACAGCAAAGGGTTAAAATAATGTTGGTTACATGGCACGACTAAATCAAATTCAGCGTGAGTGTGCGCAAATGGGATTTTGCAATTAGCCATAATTTTGTGCTGACGTCACGGTTGATTAAAACAAACGTGTTTAGTTCTTCAAGTGTAATATGGTATGAAAAAAGAGGTCAAATGTATAGTTTTAAGTGTTTTATTAAAACATACTTCAGTTATTCATCTGGTTAGTTTTAGTTTGCTGTTCAGTATAAGTAGTATAAGGAATGGGGGTTCTGGCGGGATTTTTTCAATTTTAATTAGCTTGCTCGATTCACTAAGCACACTTTGATCTTACCTTAAACTTTAGTAGAAACTAAGTTTCTGTCTTAAAATACTAACTTGGTACCCTGAAAATCTTTGATGGATGTAAGGTTGAAGGGATAAAATGAAAACCAAGGTCCACTCAAATTGAAAACAACAATTAAACAGAAAAAAAAAAACAGAAGAAAATGTCCTTATTAATTAAAATAATTTATAATTGTTTGTTCATTTACTCTTTGATTGCTTACTCTCAGTGTTTTATACAATAAATCATACAACGGTACTTTGTCTTGTAACATTTTAATGAAAAATAAACAATAATATCCACAAAGTGTACTTGTTTTGTCTTGATATTGTATGATTTAAATTTAAATACATATGGTATAGATGAGTTTACAAAATAAAATATATTGTTTAAAAGAAAAAAGATTTACTGATAATATAAATCCTCATTATGTTATAACAAAAAACGGGAGAAAAATGATAATGGCTACCTGTTCGTCTTGTGGAAGAATGAAATCAAAGTTTGTTAAAAGTACTATCACAGCAGGTAATTTAGACATCCATAAAACAATGTTACCTTTTTTACCTAAAAAAGGTTTAACACTTCCAGGATATAACTATTGTGGGCCGGGAAATCCTTTAGATAATGGACCTCCTGTCAACGAACTAGACGCAGTATGTATGGACCATGACTTTTGCTATGACAACAGTGTAAAAAAAGTACATGTGACAAACAAATGCTTTCCAACTTAAATAACACTAAATCAAAAACATTTGGGGAAAAGATTGCAAAACCTTTAGTTGTGAAACCTATAATTAAAACGAAATACAAACTTGGACTTGGACAAAAGTCAAAAAACGGGAAAAGGGGGTAGAGTATTTACTTGGACGTAAGTCATTGGAAGCTAAGAGCTTACTCAAAAAGACCCCCGAAATAACATGGAGTGATGAATTAGCAGAAGAATTACACAAACCAATTAAAAGAAAATTAAGGAACCGAAGAGTGATTGTCCATGACATTGATGATACTTGGTCAGCTGATTTAGTTGACATGCAAGCTTTTTCAAAATATAATAAAGGAGTAAAGTACTTGTTAACCGTTATTGATATATTCAGTAAATATGCTTGGGTTATTCCATTAAAGAATAAAACTGGAGAATCTGTTACTGAAGCATTTGAAAAAATAATTTCTGAAGACAGAACACCGACAAATTTATGGGTAGATAAAGGAAAAGAATTTTATAATAAAAAGTTTGAATCATTTTTGAATAAAAATAAGATTAACATGTATCATACATTTAATGAAGGTAAGGCTGTAGTAATTAAAAGATTTAATAGAAGTTTAAAAAGAATAATGTGGAAATATTTTATAGCAAATAATACTTATACTTATTTAGATAATTTGCAGGATATTGTTGATAAATATAACAAAACAAAACACTTTAGTATAAAAATGACACCAACCGAAGTCAGTAAAAACTTAAATAAAGGTACTGTTTACTTTAACTTATATGGTAATTTAAAGATACCAAAGAGTAAAGCAAAATTTAAAATTGGTGATCGAGTCCGCTTAAGCAAACTTAAACGACATTTTGAAAAAGGATATACACCAAACTGGACTGAAGAAATATTTATAATTCATGGAATTAATAATACAAATCCCAGAACATACACTATAAAAGATTTAAATAATGAAATAATTCAAGGTTCATTTTATGAACAAGAACTTTTACCTACTACACAAGAAGATTTTAGAATAGAAAAAGTTATTAGACGAGACTATAAGAAAAAACAAGCTTTAGTAAAATGGAAAGGTTACAATGAAAAATTTAATAGTTGGGTACCATTTAATGAATTGGAAGAAATTTAAATTGAAAATATATTATATAAATGAGTAATAAAAATCTAATTTCTAATAATGGAATAGAAACAATAGATCAATTAATTATTCACTTAACTAAACTAGCTGCCGCTTACAGAAAAAGTTATAAGTTTTGTGGTTGCTCAGCTGCATTAGCACTTGTTCCAACCATTCCTATATTTGTAGCAGTTGCTGGTGCTGTTTCATCAATAATTACTATACTTATTAATAGACTAAAAGTTGAAGACAAAAAAAAATATTTTAAAATTGCATCACCACAAAATAAAACAACTAATAACAAAAGCACATATCGGAAAAGTAAATAAAGAAGAAGAGACAAAAATTATTCAGGATATTTTTACAATACTGTTAGAAATGCAGAAAGAAAAAAATTATTCAATGCCTTTTGAAACATATATGAAGGAATTTAAACTTAAATTATATCAGTTGAAGGTAATATTGCATCAGGAAAAAGTACGTTTTTAGATATTATTAAAGAATATAATCCTAATTTTAATATAATTCCAGAACCAATTCATGAATGGCAAAATGTTATGGACTCTGATTATAATTCATATAACCTTTTTGAACTTGCTGCTCAAGAACCTCTAAAATATTCATTTCCTTTTCAATTAGCAACTTTAAACAGTCACATAAAAATGTTAAATTCTGCTAAAAACTTTGATGGTGTTTCTTTTCTTGAACGATGTTATTTAACTAACAGCAATGTTTTTACAAAACAATATCACGTCACCGGAGTTATAAATGATCCCGAATGGGCAGTATACAATCGTTTCTTAATTGATCATGTTATTAAAATACATGGAAAAACCCCAATTGATGCTTTTATTTATGTTAAAACCGATCCTAAAATATGTTTCCAACGACTTCAAAAAAGAAACAGAACTGAAGACAATAGAGTTGGTTTAGATTATTTAGAAAAACTACATAAATTACATGAAGAATGGTTAAACAGAATGTCTCAAGAAGGTATTAAAATTTTTACAGTTGATAACAATTTAGAAAAAATAACTTTAAAATCTTATTCAAAAGAGCTAGATAATATTAACCATTTTTTAAATGTTCTTTAGGTGTGTTTTTTAAAGATTTTTTTCTATAAGTATATTATATATAAACGGTTAATAGAAAGGTAGATAGAATGATTATGCCAAAATTATCTAGCACTTTAGGAGAAATAATGAATCCAGACAAAAATTCATATTAAAAAGTTCTTAAAAGAAGAAATGATATTAAATCAAAACTTGATCAAATAGTTAGCGATGAATATAAAAATCATGTCATTGATAAATTACAAAATGTTATAGATCCTTATCTTTTAAAAAATAATTTATTTGAATGGGACTGTGGTTGTCTATTAACTGAAGAAGAAAATGCCGAAATGTTATTCGATAATCCCAGACCAAATAATTATCGAAACAATCCTAAAAAAGTTATTGCAACCGATTGTGATACTAATGAAGAAAAAACATATAAAAGCACTTAACAAGCATCCAAAGAACTTGGTATTAATGCTGGGTTAATAAAAATGTGTTGTGAAGGGACAAACCGAGTAAAATGTGGAATATCAAAAGTAAATGGAAAAAGATATAAATTTAAATATTATTAATTTTATTTCATTTTGCTTGAAGATTTTTTTTTTATAATATATAGATGGAAATTGAGAGATCTACAAAGCAATATTATAAGAAATTTGAAATTAAGATTGAATATAGACAAGATCCAAAGAATCAATTATATTTAACTATAAACGACTCTTATGAAATACTTAAATATGAACTTAAAACTTTAAAAGGTATAAAAATAAATATCGTACTAAAAATAACTTTTGTGAAAATGAGTAAAACAGATACAATATATAAATCAGCTTATTTTCAATCAAAGGCTTAAGAAATTATTAACACAAACGAAATAAAAAAAACTTTACGTCAAGCTTTTGATGAAATAATAAATAGAATTGGTAATTGGATTTCAGAAGGAAGTGGCTGGAGAATAGAATCAGTTGATACTCATTATATAAATAGATATAAATATACACCACTGGCTGCTTCAAGTTATTTAGAATTACCAAAACCATTACAGAATCCAAAGAAAGGATTAATAAATATAAAGAATGATGATAACGAATGTTTTAGATGGTGTCATTTAGCTTACAAATTTCCTGTTGAAAAAGATCCTCAAGAAGTTTCAAAATATAAAAAACATATAAACGATCTTGATTATACCAGAATTAAATTTCCTGTTACATTAAATCAAATATCTAAAATAAAAGTTTTAAATGAAATATCATTTAATATATTTGGTTATGAAGAACCTACGGGAATTTATCCATTGTACATATCAAAATATCAATACGAAGAACACTGTGACATGTTATTAATCAATAAAGATAAGATAAGCCATTATGTTTGGATAAAAAACTTTCAATGATTAATGTTTAACAAAACAAAACATAAAGAAAAAAAAGCATTTCTGCAAATCATGTTTACAATGTTTTTCTCAAGAAAGAATATTAAATGAACATATTCCAAATTGTTTAGCTATTAATGGTGTTCAAGCTGTAAAAATGCCAAAAAAGGGAAGTAAAGTACAATTTAAAAATTATCATAAGGTTTTAGCAGTACCTTTTGTAATTTATGCTGATTTTGAATCAATAACTAAGAAAGTTTTAACTGCTTTACCATCACCTGAATCTTCATTTACTGAACCATATCAAAATCATATAGATTGTGGTTACGGCTATAAAGTTGTTTGTTGTTATGACGATAAATATACTAAACCAACCCAGATTTATAGAGGCCCCGACGCCGTCTAAAAATTTATTGAGAAAATGCTTGAGGAAGAGGAATATTGTAAAGAAATATTTAAAGAACACTTTAACAAAGAACTAAGAATGTCTAAAAAAGAAGAAATTGAATTTAAAAAACAAAAGTTTTGTCATATCTGTGAAAAAGAATATATAGAAGATTCAATCAAAGTCCGTGACCACTGTCATATAACAGGAAAATTCAGAGGAAGTGCTCACTCAAAATGCAATATTAATTTTAGACTAACACATAAAATTCCTGTTATTTTTCATAATTAAAGAGGTTATGACGGCCATTTTATTATGCAACAAATAGGAAAATTCAAAAAAGAAATTAATGTTATTCCTAACAATATGGAAAGATATATGGCATTTATGATTTCCGACTTGGTCTTTATTGATTTATTTCAATTTATGTCTCAATCATTGGATAACTTAGTAAAAAATATTCCAGAATTTAAATATTTATCACATGAATTTGATAAAAATATAGAATTATTAAAAACAAAAGGTATTTATCCATATGATTACATGGATTCATTTGAAAAATTCAAAGAAACAAAATTACCTTCTAAAAATGAGTTTTATTCAATTTTAAATGAAACACACATATCTAATGAAGAATATGAACATGCTAAAAATGTTTGGAATAAATTTAAAATTAAAACAATGGGAGAATATCATGATCTATATTTAAAAACTGACGTATTACTTTTAGCTGATGTATTCGAAAATTTTAGAAAACTATGTTTAGAGTACTACAAATTAGATCCTTGCCATTATTTTAGTAGTCCTGGTTTAGCTTGGGATGCAATGATAAAAATGACTGGAATTCAGTTAGATTTAGTAACTGATATTGATATGTACCTTTTACTGAAAAGGGACTGAGAGGAGGAATAAGTTATATTTCAAACAGATACAGTAAAGCAAACAATAAATATATGAAAGATTATGATCCTAAATTAGAATCTAAATACATTATGTACCTCGACGCCAATAATCTTTACGGTTGTGCTATGTGTCGACCTTTACCCTCTGGAAACTTCAAATTTATATTCGAAAAACAATTCAAGAAATTAATTGTAAAAGATAAAACTAACTTTTTAGTTGAATGTGATCTTGAATATCCAAAAGAATTACATACTGTACATAATGATTATCCTTTGGCTCCTGAAAAAAATCAAAATACCAGACATATGGCTTTCAAATTATAGTAAAAATATTAAAACAGAATTTGAAATATGAAAAAGTAATGTAAAAAAATTAGTTCCAACTTTAATGAAAAAACAAAATTATGTAGTTCATTATAAAAATCTTGAACTATATACACAATTAGGGTTAAAAGTAACAAAAATACATAGAATATTAACTTTTGACGAAAGTCCTTGGTTAAAAAAATATATTGATTTTAATACTCAAAAAAGATCTAAAGCAAGAAATTCATTTGAAAAGGACTTTTTTAAGTTAATGAACAACTCTGTATTCGGTAAGACGATGGAGAATTTACGCAAGAGGGTTAATATTAAATTAACTCATGATGAAAATATTTTATTAAAATATATAGCAAAACCTTCATTTGTTAGTTCAACGATGTTTAACAAGAATTTGTTTGGTATTCATAGAATAAAAGAAAGTTTGTTATTAAACAGACCTTGTTATGTTGGAATGTGGATTCTAGATTTATCAAAATATTTAATGTATGATTTTCATTATAATTATATTAAGGAAAAGTAAGAGGATTTAGCAAAGCTTTTATTCACTGACACTGATTCATTATGTAATGAAATAAAAACCAAAGATGCATATGAGGATTTTTATAAGGACAAAGATTTATTTGATAATAGTGATGATGATCCTGAATCAAAATTTTATTTCAACAATAATAAAAAAGTAATTGGAAAATTTAAAGATGAAGCTGCCGGTATTCCAATCGTTGAAATTGTTGGATTACGTAGTAAAATGTATTCATATTTATTACAACATTCACCTGGGAAGGAAAACCAGGAGATTAAAAACTGTAAAGGAATTAAAAAAACATGTTGTAAAGAAAACAATAGTTCATAAAAATTACAAAGATACTTTGTTTAATCCAACCCGAAGTAATCACACCTTTAAAGTTATTCGTTCTGATAAACACAATCTTTCCAGTTATGTTATAAATAAAACATCTTTATCAAGTTATGACGATAAAAGATATATTCTTGATAATGGTATTGATACATTAGCCTACGGAGCTTCAGCTCCTTATGAGCTTTAGCTCAGCTCGGTCACAGAACCGTAAATTGTTAACTGAATATTTTTAACGTTTAAAGAATCAATATAAATAACATCATTCATTTTAAATTCATTAGCATAATTAATAGAAACAGATTCATTTTTTCTGTTATTTTTTACATCGTAACTTTGAAGAATTACATTTTCTTTATTTTTTAGTTGTAATTTAGCTTCTCCTTTATCTAATTTAATTGCATCAGCAAGAATAATTAAAATACAATTAAAATTAATTCTTACATTATTACCATTTTGAATAAAACCAGGACTAGCATTTACAACTTTCCATTGAAATAATCCGCTATCAGTATCTTCGGTATAACATGTTAAAAACAATGGAGGTTTTCTTATTATTTGTTTTTCTATTTTACTTACTTTTTCGTTTATATTATTGTACAAAACATAAGTTGTACACAATATTTGTAGACTACGAGAAGTGTTTTGACAAGATAGATAGAACCCTGTTATGGCAGAAACTTTTCTTGGAAAATGTTAGTACAAAAATGATTAAAGCCTTGCAGTCAATGTACAATGTCGTGAAACAGTGTGTACGGTATAACGGTCAAAAATCGACCTTCTTTGAATCACATGTAGGTGTCAAACAAGGTGACCCCAGTTCCAGTTTATTATTTTTCGTTAATGATAAAGTAAATAATATTAATTCAGATATTGCGGGACTATTCACTATAGATGAATTCAAATTATTCATTACTCTTTTTGCAGACGATGCAGTATTATTTGCTCACACCCCCGACGCATTACAACATTTATTAAACGAACTAGAAAACTACTGCCACACATGGGGATTAAAAATTAATACCGATAAAACAAAGACAATGATTTTTGAAAAAGGCCGACATACTCATCATAATTTTACATTATGTGGAAAAATATTAGAAGTTGTTGATTCATTCAAGTATCTTGGAATACATTTTTTTAAAAAACGGATCGTGGTACAGAACGCAAAAAAGAATTGCACAACACTCCGCTTACGCTTTACATAATTTATTTGTGGTATTCAATCAGGTAGAATTAATGACCAGTGATAAATGTCGTCTATTCGACAGTCTAGTTGGTTCGATTCTTAATTACAGCGCAGCCGTATGGGGAAACCATGATTCAAAAGATATTGAATTGATACATTGTAAATTTTTACGTAAGATCTTGGGTGTAAAAAAATCGACAAATTTGGATGGATTATTTGGAGAGCTAGGAAGATTTCCTATGAAAATTTATAGAAAGCTCATAATGTTAAATTACTGGATTAGAATTCTTAAATCATCAAATCCATTGATTGTCAAAATCTATGAAATGCTGGCAAATGATGCAAATAATAATATCTCATATAATAATATGAATTGGGCAAGTCAAATTAAAACAGTTTTAGATAACATAGGTCTTTCTTATGTGTGGATCAATCAAAGAACATTAGACATTTCTTATTCGCATATAAAACAACGTGTTACTGATATCTACAAGCAGTCTTGGTACGCAAATATTAATAATTCTAGTAGATTATCGTCTTATAGCTTATTTAAGCACAATTTCGAATTAGAGAAATATTTAGAGTGTATAAAGGAAAGAAAGTATCAAATTGCTCTTTCGATTATCTTCGCATAAATTGGCGATAGAAACGGGAAGGTATAACAGCATTGATAGACAATATCGTTTATGTTATCATTGTAATATGGGTATGGTAGAAAATGAATACCATTTCTTACTAGTTTGTCAGAAATACAGAAATCTAAGAACGCGATTTTTTAATCCTTATTATTGTAGATGGCCAAACACAACCAAATTTATCAAATTATTAACATGTGAATCTAGAAAGAAAATGGTTAATGTAGCTAAATATATATATTTTGCTTTTCAGCAACGTAATTCAAGCGATGTTAATTAATGATCGTATAATATCTAGCATGTTTATCGTAGAATTTCATTATTGTTTACCATACAAACACTAGCGTCGGTTACAATACAATTCCTCATCGTTTACTATACAATTTCTAGCGTCGTTTACCATGTAATCCTTAGAATTGTTTACCGTAATCTCTAAAATTGTTTACCATACAATCTATTATATTGTTTACAGTACAATCTCTAAAATTGTTTACAGTGCAATCTTAAGCATTGTTTACCGTACAATTTCTGGAATTGTTCACAGTGCAATCTTTAATATTGTTTACTGTACAAACTCTAGAATTGGTCACACTGCAATCTCTAGTATTTTTTGGTTTACCGTACAATTTATAGTATCGTTTACCGTGCAGTCATAAACATTATTTACCGTATAGTCTATTAGTATTGTTTGCCATACACTAGCGTTGTTAAGCAAAACTACAATTTTCAATGAGAACGCTTGTTTCACAATGTTTCTTTACAATGTGAAGTTTTGTTCTTCTATGTAAATTCATGTCTTCACTACAGGTTTATTGTATTATACACATGTAAGAGGCTATAAATGTATTTATGTCATTTAATGCCAATAAAGTTATGTTATGTTATGTTATGTTATGTTATTGAATATTCCCTATATATAAAAAACACAGTAATTAAATTAAAACTTTAATTAACTAAATAGAATCTGACATAACTTCCTGGTTCTATGATAAATTTACCAGAATCTTCAAATGGTGGCCTTAGTATAGCAACATTTGGATGAATTGTAAACATCATTCCTTCGTTTAGTTCAATTTTAATTTTTTTCTTGAAAACCAGTATTGTATTTTTAACCTCAGGTTTTATATACTCAATTCCTTTTGTGTGATCGCCCCACCAATCAAAAATAAACGAAACAAATTTTTTACCAGAGTTGTTAACGATAATATTCATTTCGATTATGTAATATCCATCTTGTTGGATTTGAAAAACATCTTTTTCCTTATTTTTATGATTATTTTCTGCATATTTATAATTTGTTTTAATAAAACTTTTATAATCTGTAATCTTATTAATTTTAAGCCCAAACATAGTAAAAAAAATATGTGGTTTTAACTTTTTGTTGTAATTGTTTATCTTCAAGTTCATATACCAGAATATAACTAGGATTATAATAAAGATTTACATGAAGTTGTCTGCTATTATAATATTCAAAAAGAAACACTTCACGTCTTACTGTTTCTAGTTCATCTTCTATTACTTTATAATTTTCATTTAGTTCAAGAATTACTTCAGCTAAATCATCAAGTCGTTTTGTTGTAGCTACATCAGAAGCAGATAAACTGTCAACAGTATTCTTTGTTCTAGCTAATTGTGTTTCTTGTTTTAGAAAAACATTTTTTACTTTGTAATTTCTTCTGCATTAGTGGTAATTTTTTCTGCATTAGTAGAAATTGCTTGGGTATTAGCAGTGGTTGATTCTCCTTCTTCAGCTGATATTTCAACTACAAAGTCCAGATCATTTATTATTGTTTTAATTTTATTATTAAATTCGTCGATACCTTTTTGTAATATTTCTGTAAGATTACTTAAGTCTGCATACTTTAAACTGTGACGTGTGTCAACAGTACTAATCAAGATCCGAAGTTGTTTCTTAAAGTTTTCTATTTTAGAATTGAGCTCTTTTTTAAGGTTATTTAATGTAGTGTCATGGTCATCACCTCTTTGTGAAGCTGCTTTTTCCAGTTCAGATTTATATTCTGCAAATTTATTTGAAAATGTATCGAGTAAATCTTGATGCTTTTTTGTAAAGTCAGTGTTAAGTTTATTTACTTCTGTTCTGATTTCTAACTGATACATATTTTGTAAGTTTTTCTCAGCTTCAATAATCTTGTCTTTTAGTTCTTCGTGTTTAATCATACTATCTTTCAATTCTTGAATTGGAGTGAATAAAATGTTTAAATTGAATCGAAATACTTCTTTTATGTTTTCATCTGTCAAATCAGATTTCTCTTCAAGTTCTTTAATAGAATCAACCATAGCTTTCATTTCTTTTTCAATTTTATCTTGTAATTGAACTGTTAATAATGAATTCTTTTTGAAATCTTTTGTTAAATCTTCAATATTCTTTACTTCTGCTTCTAGTGTCTGTTTTATACTTTTAATATCTTCAAGATTATATTCATCTATTACAGTTTGAACTTTTTTAAACATAAACCGTCTTGAAACTGCATCGTTGGGTTTATCCAGATTTCCTAGGTTAATAAGGTTATTACCTCCCATATCTAATGCTCTGTTCATTGTGTTATCAAGTTCCTTATTTCTGTGAAGATACGATTCCGATTCTTTTTTAAGTTTTTTGAATTGTTTTTTAGTAGCATAATCACTTAAATCAATATCAAATTTAACTTTACTTATACTGTCAGGTTGATTAATTTGTTTTACATCATAAAAAACTCCCATCTATATATTACCAGTAAAGTTTTTTCTTAAAAACTTCCTTGGTTTGTCAATATATAAGAAATCATATTTTTGATTTGTTGCATTAGCAAAAGAGTTAGGGTTAATATTTTGTCCATTACAAATCATATCATTTTCCCTTTTACCTGGACTTTCAAATAAAATATAATGTGAACAGTTAATCCGAATATCTTTTGGTGTTTTATAGTAAGACTGACTTAAATAAATAACGCAACAGTTTTTGTGACGTCCTTGAATAGAGTATTTTGTTATTTCATTTTGAACCTTTTTATCTTCACATACAAAATCATCAAATATTACTACTTTTTGTTTTTCTGATTCAAGATCATCACAGGGTTCAATATAGGTATAATTTATCATAATATATAAGAGGTTTTCGTATCATATGCATTAATGCTTTTCCAGATCCAGAAGATCCACATATTAACATTCTAAAACATGAATCTGGCATAAAAGGATATTGCTTAATTTGTTTAAAGTTATTGGATTTATCACTTTTTGTATCATAATTTGGAATTTCCATTATATAATAATATTACATTATTTTACATTATCTTACATTATCTTACATTATTATATAAATGCATTCAAAACTTAATGAAAAAAGAATAAGAAAAAATTTAGTCGGACAAAAGATGAGAAACTTAAAAGAAGAAATAATGAGAGAAAAAATTAAAAAAGCTACAAATCGGGATATCTATAATGAAATTTATAAGCCAATTACTGAAGGAATAGAAAGTCAAAAAGAAAAATTAACAAGTCAATTAAAAGCATTACCTGGAATTAAAGAGCAATTAGCGTTACTTCCAAAAAGTATATCAGAAGATCTGACACAGGGTATTACTAAATTAACTAAAGGAATACAAGAAGAATCCAGAAAACAACAAGTTTTAAAAACGACTCCTTATTTTCATTCGGTAGATTGGGAAGATAAACTTGTTGAGGTTCCTGAAGATGAACTTAAGAGAAGAGAAGATGAATTTAAGAGATTAGAAGATTATGGAAGAGAAAAGATGGAAATAGCTGCAAAACCACTACCACCAGAAATAATAATGACGAAAAAAGAGCTTAGAAATTTATCAAAAGGAGAGAACGATGAATTAAAAAAAAACTATATTCTAGCGGAAGAAATGGAAGATGGATCTGCCCAATTCTTTTCTAAAGAATCTATGTCGAATATGTTGGATCCGTATGATGAAGATGAAATTGAAGAATACATTGAAGAATTGGGAGCAAGACCAAAAGAATTTACAGTTGATCTTAATAAAGACATTGATTTAAAACTTTTAGATAGAGAAAAATATAACACACCACAAGAAGTGTTTGAATTTTTTCATAGCAAATCTAAAAATTCTGATGAAAGAATGACTAAGGAAGAATTAGATAATATCATAAAAAGAGCATCAAAGGATATAAGAAAATTGGGTAATGACTCTGGTGCAATAACTAGAAAGAAAAAACCCACAGATCTTGATCTAAAGCAACAGGAAGCAATTATAGCTAAGTCCAATAATTTAAAAGAATATAGAAAAGTAATCGGTGATATTCTAACACAAGGAAGATATATGGGAAAAGGAATAAGATATCATAACCCATATAAAGTTTCACCAAGTGGACAATATGGTAATTTAATTATTAACATCAATAAACTTTATGGTCAAAACAAATTAATTGCTAAAGATCAAAGAACTGGAAAAGAAGTAATTAACAATAAAGTAGATAATGATTTGATTGATCTAATTAATAAAAGATATAACAATAATAAAAAACATTCAATACATTCAAGAAAAATATTTAAAGAATTAACAGAAAAATCAGGATTACCTATCAATAAAAGATCTATGAAATTTAAAAAAGTAATTAGGGGCCAGGGCTATGATGTTTGTTCATGTAATCCAGAAGAATTGGTTAATGACTTGGAGTTAATTTGCGGTTCATTTGATGCTGGAAATAATAATGAAGAACTAAAAAATGAAGGTATTAGTATAATTGATGAATTATTAAAAATGAATAAATTGTTACCAGAACAACATGAAATGTTATATAAAAAATATTTTTCTTGAATTTACGCTTTTATTAGAAAGAATGTTTAATAATTATGTAAATGGAACAAAAAATAGTATTAAGTTCTGAAACAGTTAAAGATGAAATAAAATACTCCGAGTGATTACAATCAGATTTAGTCGCCCTTTAATTTAATAAAAATAAAACTTATGCTGTTGGTTTGGATAGTATTAACACTATGACTTATTCTTGGCATAATATTAGTGATGAATAATACAATAAAAGAATTCGTTATAATAATGGTAAAGAATGGAAAGATATTATATTTACAAATGGTTCTTACAGTTATACAGACATTAATAATTATATCAGAGAAACATTAATAACCAATGACGATTTTGAATTTGATAAATCAGACATTGCTCAAATAAGTATGGAATTTGATTTAAGTAGTTTTAAGATTTTGATTTCAATTCATGATAATTTTATGTTGGATTTAAGAATGTCAAATTTTCATACATTGCTTGGATTTGAGAAAAAAGCATTGAGAAATACTGAATGGGGAACTACAACACCAAATATAACTAACTCTGTGGATACAATTTACATTCATTGTGATCTTATTGATAATTCACTTGTTGATGGTAATTTTAGTGATATTATCTATGCTTTAAGTACTGCAGATTTAACAAGAGCTTATCCATTTACAAAAGAACCAAACAGGGTTGGATATTCTGAAATTAATAAATATATTATAAATTCAATAAGAATATATATTACAGATGTGTTTGGTAGAATAATTAATTTTAATGAGGTTGAAACAAGTTTTACATTAATATTAAAAGAAATTAATTAAAATTTAGTTTAATATAATGTACAAGAAAGTTTATGACAAAAATAAAGGAATATTTATTTCTGTTGATGCTCGCACGGGAGAAAAAAATATACACGGTATAACTGTGGTCTCCGAGGACGCAGTCCTTGGTACAGGTATCTTTGACACTTTAACGAAATTGTTTTCAAGTGGAGTTGCATCTTCAATTAGCACTGCTGGAAAAAAAGCTCTGGAAACAGCAGGAAAAGCTGCACTAGAAAGTGGAACAAAAAGGGTTGGAACTGAAGTCGGAAATTTAGCTGCTAATAAAATTGTTGAAAAATTTAAAAAGAAACCTGCTCCGGCAGTTGGTAATTTAATTGCTAAGGAATTACAAGAAAAGAATAACAGCAAAAATAATGAGGAGGAGGATATTAATATGAGAATAAATAGAATATTGTCAGGATCGGGGACGCGTAAACGTATTAACAGATTAATTTATAAAAAATAAAATAATATATAATATATACATGTTTAGAACAAAACAATATTGTGAAAGTTACGAACTAACTCCTATTCAATTAGATACAGCTTTAATATCTGTCTTGGGAAATAATGTTAAGCAACAAAAAAAACGGATATCACTTTACAATTAATGATAGAAGCTCATATTTTGATTGGTTTAATGGTTATTTTGAAGTAAGTTTTAAAGTTAATAAACTTGCTAATGGTAATAACTATGCTGATGGAGATCTAATTGTTTTAATTAATAATGCAGCTTCATTAATTGATCAGTTAGTAGTTAAACAAAATGGAAAAATTGTATATGATTGTAATAATTTATACAAAGTAATAAATGTAAAGAGTTTGGTTGAATTGTCTAAAGATTATGCAGAAACAACTGGAACAAATGAATTTATCTATTTAGATACTACTGATACTACTGTTATTGCTGATAATAAAGGCTTTGCTTCCAGAAAGTTATTAATCCAGGGTGGTAATGAGGTAAATGCTAAGATTCCATTAAATAATTATTCAATTTTTCAGTGTTTAGAAACTAATATTATACCTCCAAGTCAAATTCAAATAACACTGCAGCTGACGGATGATGATGAATTAATTTTTAGAGCTAATGCCGCTGATGTTGGTAGAGTAATTGTAACAAAATTAATTCTATGGGTTCCACGTTTAATTTTCAATGAATTTGGACTTAATCTAATTTCTGAAAGATTTACAAAAGCAAAATGGTCATACCTTCGGGAAATGATAACACAATCAACAGATACACGACAGACGAACATAACTTTTAGAATAACAGCTGGTGTAATAAAACCCGAACATGTGTTTGTTTATTTACAACGACTTGATAAAAGTAATGCACAAAGACAGAATCCACATTTATTAGATACATTTAGAGCTAATGCAGCAGATGGAGATTGTACATTGGAATCTTGTCGTCTTGAAGTTGGTAATGGTGTTTTTAATCAAGAAACAGAATACACAAGTATATCAAGAATATATGATGATGTAATTGATTATTATTATAAACAAAATAATAAGACTACTGGAAGTCTGCTAAATAGATCAAACTTTTCTAATTTATTTGGATTTGTTCATTTTAACATAGAATTTAAAAAGGAAGTAATTACAGAAGATCCTAAGCACATTACATTAACAGCTAAATTAAATGTTCGGCCGGCAGCACATGTCCGTGTTTATGCAATTGTATTGTATGAAGAAACAGTTGACATAAATACTATTGGAAATGAACTTGTTATTGTTTAAATTAAATGAAAATAAAGTAAAAATTAAAATAAATTTTAAATATATAATGACATCAAATTATATTGAATATAAAGTTAACCTAACAGATGGACAAAAGAAAAATTTAGCACAAGCTTATAATAATAAAATTCCACATACGTTTAGATTAAAACATGAACAATTGCGTGGAAACTTTCCTTTACTTTTAACAAAAACACAGATTAATCAAATTGAAAAGTCTATTAAAAATAAGAAGGGATTAGAAATTACAATTTCCAAAAAAACAAATGTCCAGTCAAGGTCAAAATGGCGGATTTTTAGGAGCTTTGGCTGGTTTGTTAGGAAAAACAATTCTTCCAATGGCAGCAAAAATAGCTCCAAAAATATTAGCTCCTCTAGGTATCGGTGCTTTGTCAGAACTTGCCAGTACTGGTGTCAGTAAGTTACTTGGAAATGGTATGATTTCAGTAGCTAATGATAAGAGAAATATAATATTACCATATCTTACACCTAATCAAAGAAAGCAACTAGTAGGATCTGGAGTGATTAAATTAACACAAAAACAAAAACAAGATGGAGGTTTTTTAGGTATGCTTGCGGCAAGCCTTGGAATACCTTTGATTACATCTTTGTTAAGTGGTAAGGGAGGACCACAGTCCACGTGGGTTGCAAGCAACCGACAAGGTCAGGGTATACAGATTGATTCTCAGAGGAGGCCTTACAGACGAATTCCTATAGTAAAAAAAAATAAAATTTATAAACAAACCTATTTCTAACTTTGAAATAGAACAATGGGTTAAACAATTAAAAATTAAAAACTTTAGGGGTGTATTTAGTAGAAATAATTTACCAAGAGTGAAACTCTCGGAGACCACAGGTTTACCAAAAACAAAATTAAATAAAGAATGTGGAATTATAAATTTGGACGACTCTGTTGGGTCTGGAACACATTGGGTATGTTATGTAAATAAAATATATTTTGACCCGTTCGGACTTCCTCCACCAAAAGAAGTAATTAAATATATACCAAATGTAAAGTATAACAGTGTTCAATATCAAGACAAAACAAGTACACTTTGTGGATATTATTGTTTATTTTTCATTAAAATGTTACAAGACAAAGTACCGTTGTATGATTTATTGTATAAAACACTGAGAGTAAACAATCAAAGAGTAAATGAACAAACAATTATAAATTATTTTAATTAATAAGGACATTTTCTTCTGTTTATTTTTTCTGTTTAATTGTTGTTTTCAATTTGAGTGGACCTTGGTTTTCATTTTATCCCTTCAACCTTACATCCATCAAAGGTTTCCAGGGTACCAAGTTAGTATTTTAAGACAGAAACTTAGTTTCTACTAATGTTTAAGGTAAGATCAAAGTGTGCTTAGTGAATCGAGCAAGCTAATTAAAATTGAAAAAATCCCGCCAGAACCCCCATTCCTTATACTACTAGTATATAGTAATTAAACATTATATTGATTGAAATTCACTAAAATCATTTTGATGTGCATTCAAAATTAAACTGTCGATTATGTTTCTTTTTTGTTTCGGTTTAACGTCGCAATGACACAATTATGGCGACTTTCTAGATTTGATTCATCACGGGCTGTCTACATGGTAGAACCGTCGACCGTAAGCCAGCTGAATTGCTATCTCTTATGAAGACCTCGACGTTTCGAGTGAGGCTCGGGCCCTCATGGGTTTTTAGCAAGGGATTCTATGTATGTGATCTGAACAACTCAACCATGAATTATTTAAAACATTTGTAAAAAGATATTTTTCAGTCTGGGAAATTTCCCGTTCGGGAAAATTTGGGATTCCTCTTTTCACTTTGTTATACAGACTGAATTTTGATCCAAGTTACAGGCTAATGCAAAATGGGAAAGAATGACATTCGTAACGTTTTCGGTTCAAACATGGTGACCTAAGATTTCATTTTTAACACGTTTTCTTTCTGATTTTGTTTAAAATTCTTTGTTTGGTTTCACTGTACATTTAAAACGACACACAGTTGATAACCTCAAATTTTCATTGATAGAAACATATGAAATAAAGTCTAGAAATTGATTACTAAGTCCTTCAAGTAACCAAAACTGTGTTACAAGTATGAACTTTATGATATATTTTTTATGTATCAGTGGTTCGATTTTGAAGCTTTTTTTCTGTATTGAGAATGCCAGAAGTGTAGGTTATTAACAGGCTTATGAAGCGTTTGTTTGTTCATATGCCTGCCACATTTTCCGTTATGAACATGAAATATACCAATTTCTTGTTATATCCTTTTTACCATTATTGTTTGCTCAAGTTTGAATACTGATGAGCAAAGTAAAACGTTTTATTGAATACATGTATGTTGTTTTTGACACGTCCCTCTATGACTCTAACTTTAAAAGTTCATTACTTTGCAGTATTAAAAGTAGCATTTTTTAACCCTACAATTATGCACACATCTATTCGGATAGCAGTTATATATATATATATATATATATATCTATCTTTTTTTTTTTTTTTTTTTTTTTTTTTTTTTTTTTACATAAAACCTAAAGCCTTTTGGAACTTTAAAGAATTGACTTCAGTTGTGCTATGACAATAAAGTGGAAAATAAATTCTGATTTAGACTAAGTTTAATAGTCGTTTTTAAAGGAAAGACAATTAGGATAAATTTCTGAGTGTGCTTCCCTGGATCTGATGTTTGTTTCTGTCAGCTTGTTCAAAAATATATATTATAATTATTTGTTAATAAAGGGAAGTATATTTTTGTATTTTATATTAAGATCATACTTTAGCTGGACTACTTAAAACTCTGTATGTTTTAATGGAGGTTTCTCTTAGTACTTGGTCAAATACTTTCAAACTCACATGTCTTTGGCATCATGAGGTCACATAATATATAGTTTTGCATGTAAGCAAATTTCTCTAAATAAACAGTACCAAATGCTTTCAAACATTTTTATGTCTTTAGCATTTAAAGATGACCGGTGAGAACAAGTTAAATAACTCTAGATTTTTTTTAGCTCAGTAACGTCCCTTTTTAACATAGACATGTTTTGAAATAAAATGCATGTAATCATGTTTTTCAGGAACGTTTTCTTATTCAATAAACATCTAGCATATCATGAGTGACCTAAAGGAGCATGTCTAATAACCTTTGCTTTGCATTTTGGCAAAATTATGCCCCTTTATGTTGAGCCCACTAGCGGAAGCGGAGACATAGTAAATTTGGTGCTTGATGTATGTGAGTCCGTTCGGATATGTTTGTATTGACCAAAACATTCATATGCATGGAGCAATGTTGTGTCATTTGCACATCCCTGGTTCCTATCTAAAAAATCAATAGGTCCAACTTGGAGGTCAAAGTTCATATCAGATCTTGCCCAGCCCATAACTTTGACATGCATTGAGAAAACTTGTTAAATTGTTGACAAGGATGTTTAACTAAATGATACGGAGTGTCATGTGCAAACCCCAGGTTCCTGTCTAAAAGGTCAAATTCACAGTTCGAGGTCAAAAGGCGGGCTCGATATGTTGCACGTGGGCATCTAGACATTTACAAACAGAAGCAGGACCTATTTAACTGAATGTTTTCAAAGTTGTAAAATGCCAGCATATAATACAAATTGTCATTACTTTCCTGTTCGGGAAAGTGTATGTTCAAAACCGGAAAGTGCTAAAAATGGTACATTTTCTGACATATCCTACAACTTTGAACTTGAATATCTCAAAAACGATAATGTTTTAAATATTTGTTCTCAGTAGAATTTTTGATAATTGTTTTAAGAATGGATTGAAGCAATTAATATTTAGCTCCAACCTATTCTGTGATGCCCGGAGACCATGCACAAAGGTATGTAAAAACTGGGCCATTTTCTTTCCCGATCTGGAAAGTTTTAAATCAATACTTCTCGATTGTGAAAGTGAAAAGGGGAATCCCCATCTTTCCAAAACGGGAAAGTTCCAAAACAAGTGCCATGTGCCATGTAAAACAATGTACAAATTGAGCCCTGAAGTTTGAAAAAACCGTTAAACGGTGGTAAAGTGTCCAATTACATATTTTAGAGAGATGAATGAAACAAATAGTCGCATATGTTTAAAAATATTATCATTTTTTTAGATATGTTTTTCTTTTATTTTATTTATTTATTTATTTTTTTTTTTGTTTTGTTATTTTTTTTTATTTTATTTTTTTTAATGTCAGTGTTTTTTATTTTTTAAACACAGTGTATAGATACCAAAATTCTAGAAACGTGCTCTAAAAGTTAACTTTCTTATCTAGCTGTGACAAAACAATGCTTTTATTGCACGTTTCTATATATATATATATATATATATATTGTATTCTGACATAACGTTCTTGCTTAAAAAAAAAGAAATCTGTGCATAAAAAGGGGCGAATCGTGCATTTTCTGTGAAAAGCATGAAACTTGGCATAGTAGTAGATAATTATTATTCGCTTCATGGAAGCGGCTTGTGGAAATCCAAAATGGCAGCTAAAATCCAAGATGGCTGTCATAATTCAGTATACTACGGAAATGGCAAAACAAGTATGTGAACTCTGTTAAATTGCTTTGAAATGATACTACTCATCGAACAAATTTGTGATTTATATTAGAAAATCAACATGACCGCCAAAATTAAAGATGGCCACCCAAAACTATTTCAATGGCAAGATAATTGAGCGCATCATGTAAAAGGATATTATTTGGAACAGTCATATAGACATGTGTACCCTTATTATACTCAAGATTAAAAAAGCAACTATTAAGACCTTTACTTTGAATCTGTTTATACATTCACTACTGACACTTGATTGGCTTTTCTAAAGTATACAAGCCATGTTATATACATATTGTACGAACCAAAAGTATTCATTATCTTATCCTATTTAATTGCAATCTTTGGTGGTACTAAACAGTTATATATGGAGATAAAAATATCTTTTGTTTCCTTAAACAAATAATAATGAAAGTTGCACCCACCCACACCTTTGTTTATATGCAGCCATAAGTTAAAACAGTACATTAAATGTCAAAGGAAAAAGCTCTAAAGTTCAAAACAATTCAAATTAACAATATATTGTTCTACCAACTTATCTTATGTAAATGTGTTGTTATAAAAACAAATGCGTTGTCAATATGGGTAAATGCTTGTGATTACAAAGCGTTGTGCAAAAATTGGCTTAAATAGGTATATAACGAGTACTTTTAAGGTCAATGATGCATATCTTAGTGTATAATGCATAAAGTTATAGGGCAAATTGCTTTCATATTAATATTAGTTTGACGATTAGTATAAAACACAAACATATGTATAGCTGGGATAATTTACTAACAATAATATTACAAGAAGTACAATTTCCAGTCCAGGTGTGCACACAATTTATGTACAGGTTGTAATCTACACATTTTGATATCGAAATCAGCTCATTTGCACAACAAAATACAATTATTTGTAAGTATATGTATATGAAAGAAATATCAAGTATTAGATTTGTGCAATAGTCAATTTATTGTTCTATTATAACCAATCCTGAATTCGTGCTACTTACATACCCAATAATTTGTAAACAACTTGTACACCTGCTGTTATGTATTGTTTTATTACTGAACTTACTATACCGTAGCTGGAACTGCGTACATTTTCTTTCAGCATAAATCAATGGTAAGAATATGGATAGTTTTTTGGTCTTGCGTTCAGTGTGTGTATATTTTCCACGGTGGGAAAATCAAGAATGCAACGTCATAAAAAAAACAGCGCAAATGAGTTGACCACAAACAAATTTACGCCGATTCAGGTAAGAAAAGTCTTTTAACATTTTTGAGTCAGCTAAACGCTCAAAGCGTTTAATGAGTCCTTGCTATCGTCCGATTTCTCATTCTCATTAAATGGCCTCACAACACAGCGAATTAATGTAGTTCCATCAGATTTTCTCTAATTTCAAAAAGTTCATTGCTCGGTTGAAGTTAGTTATGTCATTCCCATTTGCTATGACCAATATACGATGTAATCTGTCAAATTTATGAAGTGTAATTGTGCAATACTCGAAAAAAGCCACGTATTTTCTTCCGCGGTAACTCATTAAGCATAAACACGCATAACGATTCTGCGGGGTTTGGTAATACATTTGCGCATATGATTATGGTGACTAATTTTATGCCCTTTTGTCACAAAATAGCAATTATGATGTTCACAAATTCAAAAAAAAAACTGCATATTAACTTATTAGCCAAAATATCCATTTGTTACCCTGTCAGTTTTTAAAAAAAAATCTTTAAAATCACTGCGCAAATAACAAATGTATTGCGCTGTGCATTTCATGAATTGCACAGGCTTACCAAGCTTCCGTAACATCCAGCGAAAGACAAAATGTAGTTCCAGAACATACTGCTAGTATTTTATTGAGCCGGGTACCTCAGAAAGCACTGTAATGTCTCTTATCAAAGAGTTTACCACATCGATGAAATTAAATTATGACAGGTTCATTTTAAATGGCCCGAATAAGATATGTGCAGTACGTTAATTTTTCCGCGAGATTTCGCGGATGAATCCTAATTACATTCTGGGCACTTGTCGGCGAACACACGTGACCTGTTTATAACAACGCTTCAACGACTTTGCATTTGAAAATACGGATTTCGGTTCACCGAAAACATACTGCGAAGATCGAAAATAATACTACGAAGATCGGCCAGATAAAAATTATGCAAAATCGCAAGTGGCGAAAATGCAAACGTCTACATACAACTTCGTTCTAAATCGTAGCCTTTCTGGAATTTTGACTGGTCCGGAAAATTTTCTTACGATTCAGGTCACATTCTGCGTTTCATGATGACACATGAGTTGAATTTTGCAGTCAGTAAAATGGATAAATTATCGGTAGAAGAAGATCTTACTGGTTTGTTTAATTACTACTGATTTTAAAAATGATTTTATTTCTTATTTTTCGAAAAATAAACAAATCGGCGAAACATTAAATTGTATTTCCTTGTAGTTTTTGAAATCGAAAGTAGATCGTCTGTGTAAGACTGCTTTGACGAAACGAAACAATGTTTTTTTTTTTATGAAATGATTTAAATAAGAGGTATTTTCACCGTAAACTTCAAAGTCAGATACTGCCAATTGCTGCTAAACTGTCTTCGTATCGTCACAATTTGTAAAACATATTGTTGAAGCTTGAGATTTTGGCGGTATAAAGAAAAGTGTAATCGTATCCGGATATAACATTTTGGGTAAATATCGAGCTGTGTTATGAAATTTTAACATTTAAGTAACAGACATGATAGATATTATTGTAACAGAAATGATTCTAGAATTTATTTTATAACACGTACATAGAATCTATATCAGACTTATATTCTAGTCCTGAGGCATGACCTGAAAGTAAAAATATGAAGTGACAGTCATTCATACTTTGGATATTGTTATACTAAAAAGAATCTAGGTAATATTTAGAAATTGAAACATAAAATTTTCAGTTAGAAATCGCACCAAAGGCTGTATCAAGGGTCTACATTTTCAAAATTCTCTTGTGGTGATACCCCAAACCCTACTTGCAGGAGGAGGTATCCTCCGCCCCACCCCTCCCCCCTCCCCATATTGCCACTTTACAGTTTGATACATTTGACCTTTTACCACCTGCCACAATGCCCATTTCAAAATCTGACTTCAGTTCAAAGCGGGAAGGAACACCCCTCCCCACACCCACCCTGCTACCAACCACGTAAAAATGGCTCAAAGATTTTTCAGCCCAGTCTGGGCCTGTCTGTCTACATGAATCAAAATGGTTAATTGAAAGTGCATGGACTTGGGGACTACTGACATGGTTTTGAATGGATTAACAGGTCTGAAATAGAATAAATGATGGTTTTAACTAAAAAAGAACTGCTTTTATTAATAGCTGTTATCTTTTTCGAAATTGGTAGCTAGACCGAGTAACTTACCTTAGTTTCGAATGCGCAATTTCCCTGTCAGTGTAAACATTCATGACACTATATATTGACACTCAGCAACATTTTCGTATCTTTAAACGCAAAAGTAAGTATAGTTCCAAGCCTTGAATAAACACAAAACACTGCACAATTACACTGAATTTTCCTGATTTCACAGCCTTTGCACTTATTTTATTTTTATTTTTATTGAATAACACACTTTCAAGGAAGCTGGTAGTGTTTTTTTTTCTAATTTTATATAAAAAAAATGTAAAAAAGCTATATATACATACGTGTATGTACATTATTTACAATAAAGATCTGGGCATGCTGTCAAATAAAATCAGTTAACTTGTATACAGTAATGTACAATATATATTCGTATGTTTTTTGTTTATTTTTTTATTATTTTTTTTTATTCTTTTTTTGAGGGAAGGGGGCACTTAATTTTTTAATTTGCTACCAACTCCTTGATGTTCACTATATATGTTTTTCCTTTACGCTTTATATATTCCTGTATTCCACATATCGAATAATAAATAACGCGCACAATTTCACTTTCACTTTTCACATAACTAGTCGCGACATTGCATTGGCTCAATAAACACTCATTTCAAATTTAGCACACTTTCAAGACGGCAAGTAATTATTTTGAATTATTTAAAATGTAGAAATGTTAAATAATTTATAGACATTATAATGAAAAATATTTACATCAAATGTCATTCTTGTTGACTGACAGGTAATGCTGATACCATATAGGGGCCGCGCCATGAGAAAACCAACATAACGCGTCTGCGACCAGCATGGATCTAGACCAGCAGTCCAAAATACACTATGTTAGGTTTCTCATGATGCGGTTTATACATACACAGATGCTGTTGTAAATAGAGAAGTTAGTGCAGTAAATTTATAGATTTTTATATTTATATTTATTTTATTTAATATTTTGTTAATGAATTACAAGCCCTCTTGATGTTCAGAGATTTAATTTATTTACACACTAATTTTGAACACTATTTCCCAAATCGCTCCGGAAATTTTTCAACGTGGTACGGCTTATAACACTCAACACAAAGATTCACTCCGCATTCTTCACAACCATACTGTGTTTCACGTCGCTTTCCATTTTTTGAACACATCTTACTGGTTCGCCTTTTTCCCAAATTAGCCGGCCAGCATATACTGCCTTGTAGCTAAATATTTTCCTTGAGCACGTCGCGTTTCCTTTTCTGCATAAAGTCCCCAATTAGCTGCTTCGCGAGTTTCTTTCGAAAATCCAGTTGTGTCAGTGGCTTAGGTTTTCCTGTTCTTGTTTTCTGTTGGTGATTTGGTGTTTCCTTCATCAGAATATAGGCTCCAACTATGGCAAGATCAACTAAAAACCAGAAAAGATATTTCCACCACTTGGCTGACTTGCGCGCGAGACTGTACATGGCCCGTAGCTGATCCGCATGGTCAACACCGTTCATGAACTTTGTGTAATTTCTTACGGTCTCCGGGCAAGAAACATCTTTCTGACTTCCGTCTTTCTGCCTTCGTTGAACTGTTGTCCTCTGCGTTGTTGGATCGAAGTTTGTAGATAAAATGAATACGGTCTTCTTGTCCCTCCAAGCTGTCACAACCATGTTTCCTTTCTGCATCGTGATAGATGCCCCTTGATCCTTCAGCTTCTGCTGTTTTATTTCGTCCGGAATTCCTCGTCTGTTGGATCTAAATGTTCCACACGCGTAAGTTCCTTGGTTGTAATTCCTCGAATAGTCCTACCGTAGTGAAATAATTGTCACAATACACATGATGTCCGCGATTATCCGTATATTGCACTGTTTAGAAAAATCTAAGCCATTTTTTTTAATCTGACATGTATACTGTAAAAGTGATTAGTTTTGCTAGATTCTGTGCGTCATCTGTTATTTTGTTTCGGATGACAGTAGGGCGTTTGATCTCTATAAATATTTAGTAGAGTAGAATCTACATGAATAGGATCGTGTCACTTTTTCGGGAATGATCACGTCTTCCCGCTGTTATTTTCAGCTTTATATAATTTGCAAATACTTGTCATTTGATGAACTTTGCATTCTCAATAAACTATATTATTGTTTTTAAACTCTTTCATGTGTTTGTTTTTGGTTTAGTCAGTCAAGTAACGGCGAGCAGTTAGCCTAACTAGTGTTCCCGGATTCTGTACAAGTAAAAACTGTTCTCCGCAAGAGACTGCCAACTTCTCCACATGAATCAGAGGTGGAGGACTAATGATTCCAGACACATTGTCGTTTGTCAAATAGTCACGGAAAACATACGACCCGCCAGAGGATCGAACTCAATACCACAGGATCCGTAGACTGACGCTCTACCTGCTGAACTAAGAGTGCGGGCTTTGAAACTCTTTAAAAGCCCCATAGGCCTACACCAGCGACGAGTTGACAGACTAAGAGAACATAATATTTCCGATGGCTGAAATCACAAAGATTGACTCCGCAGCATAGTCCTTGTTTAGTAATAAGGGACACACTTTACTTGGACAATAAATGTAGATCTTATATAACAAAAGGAAAAGAAAACATAGATCTTCCTCACCTTTTTAGATTTTGAAATTATTTTTGAACAATGGCATTATAATTATTTTTTTTTTCAAATTTTGGGGAAATTATTTTTAGTAAATCATCGTTTACTTCCAGTCCTTCATAAAACCGGTAAGTCACATACTGTAGGAGGAGCTTAAATTTGTAAACTAAAATAATATCAAACACTAAACAGGTTAGCCAATTATTAGACAATAAAACTTCTCATCCCATATATATTTATTTGTCACTAATTACATATGCGAGATAACAAAGTATATGCAAATTTCTTTTGCCAAACCACAAACCTGTACTTAAAATTAACATTACTTACCCAGATCCACAGCAAACCATAAAATTGTTGTTATCATAAAATTCTACCTCCCGAATGACGTCACGCTTATGGAAAAATATAAATGAAACGTGGACTTAATTACGGCAAGTGCAATTTAACGGTAAGATAACATTTTGTATTATAAATAATCTAGTTCTCCTATAAAAAATAATATAATATATTAATATAATTAATTAAAAATAATTTAAAATTATATGAAAATAAATAATATCACTAAATGTTTCGGTTTTAATAAATGTTATGAGGTTTCTATTAAAATGTGCTTCAAGTACGGCTCGTGTCTCAAAGATATAGTATTTTTATTATTATTATCATTATCATTATTATCATTATCACTATTGTTATACCGCGTTTGTATAGTACTCTTTTCATACACAGGGTACACGTTCAAAAGAGCTTTACAGAATAAATTGAAAAACAAAAAAAACAACAAAAAAAACAAATACGCATACAAACATAATTCATTCCACATTAACACAAATCATGAATGTAAAACGTATAGATTAAACAATTTACATATACATACATGTTTAAAAGTATTTAAGTGATCCTAGGATAAAATACTGTTCTACACTATTTTATTTAAGAATATCAATGTATCGGAATGTTAACAAAATATTGTACAAAGAAATTAGATTGTAGCAGGCTTTTGAATGCAGCTAGCAAGTCAGCTTTTTGATTGAAGTGCATAGTGGCGTAACTTTAGCCACAAAACCTGCTCTGTAGGAACACTTAGGCAACTGCATCGGAGAGAAAAACCAAAAATGTTAGCAGTGTGGAAAGGTGTATAAATACTGATGGAATTTTAAGCCGTAACATGAAATTACACAAAAAGGCTTAGAAGGATCTCTTTCCCGTATGATGCTTATGGTAGTTCTACAAGAACGGGTTCATTTTTTTTTTGGTTCACTGATTTGAAATTTGATTAAAGCCATGCTCTGCGGCTATTCAAATTTTATTGTGTGTATGCAACTCATGAGGTAATAGATAACGGTCATGTGCCACACTTAAGCACGCAAAACCACAGGTATTTTATGCAGAATTTTATACAAGTCTCTATTTTTACAGGCGTCACTGTTCATAGTCAGGATTTTCATACTTTTTCAGTGGCAATTTAAGGTTAAAAGATAGAACTGGAACAGGTCTTTTAAACCCCGATTGTTTTCAAAATTAAAGAATAACTTTGCAAATTGTGGCAGATGTAAAATGATAGTGTCATGTGCTTATTTCGCCAGACAGAATGTTTTAGCCTTACGCAAGTTTTCGTAATAGGTGCCTATGTGAAATCATGTTTTCAAAAATAAATTATCGCCAATGCAGCTTTTAATGAAACTGCTCTCCACGGTCTTACATATGATTAAATCAAATATATAAGTACGTGTGTTTTTATGTGTGCCTTCAATTTTTCGATCAGCGCATTTCAAGCTGGTTTAAAAACACTATTTAGAACTATTTAACATTCTAACGATTTAAATATTATGTTTTATGTTTTAGAAATATGATACTTTTGTCATTTTCAAAACTTTACTCATGTCGATAGACATACAAGAAATGAATTCAAATCCGGGCTTTAGCCTATATAATGCTAATACATTGTTTATCCAATTTGCAGAATAACCTTAATTGATAATGTCTTTTGTATGTAGCAGGTTAGATTGTATTCGATATTCGACTTACATTTATTTTCTTTCCTTTTTTTCATTAATAATGTTTAAAATATCTTACAGTTTTAATATTTAATTAAAGTTATGAACTAACTAACAGTTTTTTTATCCACTTTGGGACGGATATAGTAATAAACAAAATAACAGTACAATAACTATTCCAATCTACTGTTTGCTTTTAAACTTTGTGTGCAGGACTTTTAATCGAATTTATCTTGTTATCCTAAAATAATGTATTTCCTAAGAAAGCAGTCAATCTGAACGCCGTATGTCCTTATGTTAAACCATACAGAGTGATTAATGTTAGCCTAACATGTGCTCAGCCGTTGCTATATGATTTGGCATATCTATATTAACTAGTCTACTGCCTCGCGGTAAAAGTTCTTAACTGCTGATTGTATGTATAGACGATATTTGTTGTTGAACAAGATAGTGACTGCCTAAGAGACATCTTTAGGAAGCATACCTGCAGTAATGGTAATTAAGAGTGTGGATGTTCTCCAACAAAGTCGTCAGTGTGGATGTTCTCATTTTAATAATTTTGTTTGTTTTGAATAAAATATCGTCGGATATCCTTGAAAACAGCAAAATGAAACATTGGTTGAGTATTATGCTAGTCACTGGTATTTAACGAGCCTCAAACCTGTCATCATTTCAGGAAAGTACGATCAAAACTCACTTTCTTAGACAAAAGTGTGGTACTGCTCATGCCCTCTTTGCCGACTGTTCGCATTTTCGGGAAAAAAAACAAGCAATACGTACAAGATGGAACACCAACGCAGAATAGTATACTCCAGGTCGGTTACGGTGCTCTTTATCTCGAGTCAGAATTTGCAGTAATAAAAAAGTTACAAGACCTTTCTTACCTGAATCGGCATAAATTTGTTTGTGGTCAACTCATTTGCGTTGGTTTTTTTATGAAGTTGCATTCTTAAGATTTCCCAACCGTGTTTTCTGGTTCTTTAGGATCATGGAATCCTCCGTTCAATATCCGCTATAATAGAGTTCTACTAAAGCCAATGCTAAGATGCATGTGGGGACTTGCACCAGCCATTACCTCTCATGAACTGAGTCTGATATTACTTTGCAACAGGAAATTTAACATCTATAATTTTAGGTGTTTACTAATGAATTAGCAAGCATAATGTAAGCTCACCAAATAAGTATGATGAAAAAGGCTTTGTCGCGTATGCGCAGAAATTACCAAACATCCACTGCAATGTCCCACAAATCTAAATCGTAGTAATTCAAACTTGAGAGCCGAGTTCAACCACTCAATGTACATTATCAAGGCTACTGCCAACCGCCATTGTCTCCACTAGACACCAGGTAAGACACACAAACAACCTCTGTATACAATCGCCAAACAAATAAAGCGAAGTAGGCCAATGTCGTACTAGTATGATTAGAATGATGTTTAGATCATAACAGGTGGATTGTATTAAAACGATAGCCGCATCGAAGCCTATGTGTGACCTGTTAGACAATAGTAGATGGACTATACATTATACGGTCAGACTATGAATCAATAAACATCATCTTATTTATTACATTAGACCTCAACCAAGTGTTCAAGAAGGCTACCCTTCGACATCTGAGACGTTGTCATCCTTTCAGAAAAAACCAACCCAAATATGTTTCGTAACTTTTTTTACAGTTCGCCTAGTTAACTGAAAAAAATCATTTCCGGTTCCCTCCAGCTTAAATAGTTTTCAGTCAGAAACAATTCTAGAACTACTGCCAACACTGGAAAATCTGTCTACAAGTGTCAAATCAACTGAAGCATCCATAATTAATAAGGGGATGCAATTTTGAACAGGTTAAAAACGGGTCATACTTGAGCTTTTATTTAGTATTCGTCATATGTACTTCAATCATAAGCCTCTTCCAAGAATTCTCAACAGACATAAGAAATTTGAAGCAACCAGCACTTCCCTTGAAAGCAACATTGGGGCTTACAGTGGGGCATCTTCGATTTCTCAGGGTAGTGTACAATTTCCAATATATGGGTAGTTTGTTGTCCTTTCGTATGACAGAACACGTGCAACAGAATAATCGTTACAATATTGCCATAGTGGAGCTATTAACGCGCCAGGGACAACAGATCTGTCATTTTTGGAAGTCTTACTTTGACTTATCAAAACAGGGGTATTAAACATTATTTGTCCGTCTCATAAATTATTATTTTGTAAATGCTTCATTATTTGTTGCAATGTAACCTGAAATAAAATGCCAAGTTCAATTTATGGTCAAGCATTAACAAAATAACAACATTTAGCAACATAAGCAATCAGGGCTGTAACTGGATAACTGGTTCAATGCCAAATACTATCACCTGTGGCAGATAATTATACGAGGTCACGTATGTATTTCCGAAGTAAATCCATTCCTTCGTATTTTTGCGGCCATCTTGGATTTCATTGGTTATATTCATTGACATATTTACCCAATGTGAGTGTAAGATTTTTATGAGCGTATCTTATCAATCTTTATACCATCATGCAACGCCTAACAATATTCACACAATATGCTCAACTGACGTAAGAGTTTCACTGAAAAAGTGTTTATGACGGCCATTTTGAATTGTATTGGCCATATTAAATTTATCTCTTCAATATTTGTTTTACAAATGTTTGAGGAGTGTATTATACAAATATATAAACTATCATTTAATGTTTTAAAATGTTCACACAGTATGGCCAAGTTAAGCACAATTTTCGTAAAAAATATTTTGTGGCAGCCATCTTGAAATTTGACGGCCATATAAAATTTCTGTATCCACCAGTAGTTTAAAATTGTTTGAGTAGTGTACTTCTTCACAAATATATGTTCTACATGTATCATGCAGCGTTTCATAAATTTCGCACAATTCGTCAATTTTAAAGGGAATTCCTATAGCTTTTTATGCGCATCTTTCTGCGCAGGCGACACTTTCTATGGAAAACTGAAGTGAAGTCAATATTTGTTGAAACATGTAACAGACAATCTTAAATATGAGGAATTTTGAATGAAATAACATTTTTGGTAAGTTTTATCAGTAATCAAATGTTGATACTGGTTTATGTTGTATTGACAAGTATCATGCCTGACAGGTATCTTGCCATTTTTGTGGTTGTGTTTTCACATCGCATTTTAGTACAAAGACAGTGTTGTTCATATAATGTAAGACAATTGACTTAGTACTGGTAAGACAATATCACCTTTCAGATTATTTAGTATTCAATTATAGAAAGAATTAAGAATTTTTAAAACTTTTTTCAACTTCGAGCAGATATACATGTAATCAATTTGGTCAGGTTCTTGCCATTTTTCGTCCGAACTGGTGTTGTATTCAAGTGGTCTTAACATAAAATTTAGCCTGGTGACCCATACATGTTTAGTCTTGTTTATGCTCACAGTACAATTATTTATACACAAGAAAAACAGGAAAAAATTCCATGAAACAGTTTTTTCAAAATTTAAAAAAAAATATTCTTCACTATGGGTATTTTTCATTGAAAAAAGTGAATGAATATGAAACAAGCTTTTTTCCATTTGTACCCATGATTGTAAGGATATAGTATTACAAATATGACTATGATATCAAATAAGTATATAATAAAATCTGTAAAAAAGAATAAAATTTATTGTGCTGTCTTGATGTATATTTTGGTTGGTATTTATAAAAAAGCAGAAAGTTATGAAAATGTTGAAAAATCGCTGGCAGTTTCAGCAACAGTGGGTGTGTTCAAAACAAATTTTCACAAAAGCTTGGTGACCCATTGTTTTTATTTGTTCATTGTTTTCAGCACAAATTTTCCTATCATTTATATCAATTTGAAAAAATTCTATGAAAGGAAAAAAACTATAGGAATTCTCTTTAAGAGCGATTTTCATGAAAAAAAAATAAGTCATCTTGGATGAGGCCGCCATCTGATTGTTTTCTGGTTGCATATAGAGTTTATCTGTAGCTAAATATTACTTTCTGCTACATTTTTTTTCTCGCCATGAATACAATGCTAGAGCATATTTTACTAAAATGTAAGCTATGGCGGCAATTTTTGATTTTGACGGCCATTTTGAACATCTACAACCTGCTTCCGAGTCGAAAATGAAGGGCAATACATCCATCTACAATTCTGCCGAGTTTCATTTTTTCACAGAAAGTGCACAATTATTTCACCAACTTCTCGGACCCTATTATTATTATTATTATTATTATTATTATTATTATTATCATTTATCATCATTGTTATTATCATTATTACTATTATTAGTAGTAGTATTATAACCATTATTATCATTTTAAGATTTTTTTAAAATGTAAAGTATTAAATGTGTTAAAACAATTATAAGTTAAATAATTATCTAAACCTAATTTATTTAAATTTCTATATTGTATAATTTAACATTATTATTTATCTTACACATGCCTTTCTAGGTAACTTTTCAGATATCGGAAAAAGTTATTGTCGCAGTAACAAAAATATGTATATAAATATTTCTATTGCTCCCTCATATTAAGAAAAATCAAATTGTATTCATCATGAAATTCAAAGATGAAATAATATATATATTGTGGGTACTTTAAAGAAATCCTTCAAAGGGAGCCCTTATTTTAATCAAATATTTGCGAAATGGGTTAAACAAAAGAGGATACGATGCGAAAAATCGTAAAACACAGTGCATGCTTAGTGATTCACCCCTCTACAGTTAATTGCCACGCTTTCCTATTTGATGGTTCGATGACTCATAAAGTGTAAGACTCCAAGATGTTTTTCTCCTAAATCATACATACAACGGACGGAGGGAGTTGATTTTTGTCTTACAGTGTTCTTAGTCTTGCCCTTAAAAGTAAGGCTCTTGTTGCTCTAAATTCAGACAAGTTGTAGAGGACTTTGGTGTAATTATACCTAAGATTTACCTTACTTTTATGTTTTGCTTTATTTATCTGTTAATTTGCACTAATGTTAGAGCCTTTTCAAGCGGTCATTTTATTCACATTGTGTTGTCTAACTTGTTGAAGATAGGGTAAGTGCGAGGTTGGCATGCCCTAAACGAGATTATACCCCCAGTTTCCTTTATATAGGTTACTGAACGTTCCAAGAATAACCAAAATTGAAGTGTTTCAGATATCTTATCATAAAGTTATGGTCCAGTGTATAGAAAGCTTTTTCGAAATCTGCAAACAATAAAAGTCTTGGTATATTATTTAGTTATGCAAAATTTATTATTTCATATATTAACCGAAAATTTTCCACTATATATCTACCTTTCATTAATCATGAAATAATCGTGTTGGGTGTTGCCCTTCAATCAATCATTTTTGTCCCGTTGGCAGTGTCTCTCCTGTCTGCTAAATACCATTTAACAAAATTTGATCAAACGCAACAGCAGTAACGTTGTATGAAATGTAGTTGAAAGCATATGCTCCTAACGGATAAAACAAAATGTCACCGGTTATGCTAAGACATTGCCACTGTATCAATATTTAGTCAGATTTTGATTTGATTGAAACTTTGGATTGTTAGAAGTGTAGCTGCGCAAAGCCTCAACATATTCCAGTTCGATGTTTTCGAGAGAGTTTCTTTCTTCTCTATAGTTTTGAAGCATAGGCAGTGCATCTCCTCTCCAACCGCTTTATAATTTCATAATTAAAAAATGTATGTCATAGCAATAATTGGTTTTAACGGTAACTTATCGATAACATTCAGAGCTTTCTTTTCCATGTTCTTCCTTCCTCTATTCACGTTGACATTTTCATTGACTTTTTTATCTTTCCCACAGAAAGCTGCCATCCATTCCGATTGTGGATGGACACATTTTTTTTTCACAATGCAATTATTACAAACGTTTTGTAAATATTTGTCTTGATATTACTAATTGTTGAGAATAAGACGTAGAGATGTACACTATTTCTTGATCACACAAAATTAGAACATACAATATATAACGCGGTTTATTTCTAGAATTTTTTTTGAAGATTTTCCTATGTAAAATAAAGTAACCCCTGGGGTGTTTCTATATATTTTTTCTTCATTAGTATCACAATCGGTTGCAATAACTCTTTTAGGGTTGTTTCGATAATTATTTGGTCTGGGGCAATCTCATAATATTTCATTATTTTGCTTTTCTGTTAATAAAAAACCACAATCCCATTCAAATAAATTTATTTTCTTTTTTAAAAGATAAGGAACTATAACATTTTGTAATTTATCAATCACATGTCTTTTATAATCATCGCTAACTATTTGATCAAGTTTTGATTTAATAACTTTTCTTCTTTTTAGTACATTTTCATATGAATTTCTATCTTCATTTGTTATTTCTCCTAAAGTGCTAGATAATTTTGGCATAATCATTCTATCTACCTTTCTATTAACCATCTATATGATACACAAATCTTTAAAAAAGCACGCAAAAAATAAATTCAGCAATCTAAATTTAATACAACACTTCTTCATTTTTTATTTTTATATTCGTTAAGTTTAAAGTCCTTCATATACATTTCAAGAGGCGTTGAATAGTTTGTTTTTTCTTTCTGCATTTCTAACAGTATTGTAAAAATATCCTGAATAACTTTTTTCTCATCCTTTTTATCTAATTTTCCAATTCGTGCTTTTGTTATTAGTTGTTTATCTTTTTATGATGTAATTTTAAAATACCTTTTTTGTCTTCACCTTTTAGACTTTTAATAAATAAAGTGATTACTGATGGAACAGCGCCAGCAAATGCCACAAATGTGGGAATAGCAGGAACAAGTACAAATGAAGTAGTATAATAAAGGATGGTGCGAGCGCAGTTTAACCAAATTTTAAACCCATTTAACCTTGCCCTTTAAACCGACCAATGCTGACCAATTTCAACAAATTTAAAACAAATTTTAAAACAAATTGTTGTTAAAACCTATAGTAAAATATGATTAAAGATAATTTTAAACACTTCCCCCAAATATTTCCCAAATCCTCCCAAGTGGCAACAATGTGGCAGTCGCTGCCAACTTGAAAAAACTTTTGGCAGAACGTTGGCAAACACAAATTCAACCAATCAAAAGCCTGCCATTTTTCTGCCAACTTGGCAGACACTGCCACATTCCTGCCACTTGGCAGAACTTTGGCAAAACTTTGGCAGATTATATTATATTATATTTATTAATAAAATGTAAAGGTGGGTCTACGACCCCCGGAGGCAAAGCCTCTGGTCTTTGATCTTATCTTCAATTAGTAAGTACATTATTAGGGTAACATAGTAATTAAACTTTTAATTAAGCTTTTAATTAAGTTTTTAAATTTAACCTTTAATCCAAAAGTCTGTTTATACCATGGGATACAGGTTCACCGATATGTAGAATCTGATGTGACTCCCCATCAAAAAGAAATAAAATGTTAATTCTGTAGATTCCGAATCGTCATAAGGGTGAATATCAAACATTGTTCCTTGTTTTAGATAAATTTTAATTTTTTTTTATACATAGATATTAACTTATCAGTGTAAAAGTCCTCAGCTGCCTCAGCTGTTATATTTACATTATCAAATATATCAGAAAATAAAGCATCACCCGGGGGCCCTTGGATTCCGCCACCAAAATTATAAAAGTGATATTGGGCTTTTAGTCGGTTTTCGGTTCCCCGGGGAGCTCGTACCTTTTAATAAAATCTTAATATCTATTATATAATTTCCCGGTTTTTTGACTATAAACAACCATCAAAAGCTTTATCTAGTACATCTATTTTATATTTTTGGTTTATGTTTAAAATCTTTAAAAATCTAGATAATTCCAGGTCTTATTTCAAATATATTTAAATAGTTCAGATGGGCCCATATTTTTATATGTTGAATGTATCCAGGCACCACGACGGTCAAAATACTTTTTCATTTGTATGTAATAAAAAGATGATTATAATAGTATTCAAAGAGAAACACTTCATGTTTTACTCCTCTACCCTTTTTTCTATTTTCCTGTCTTTCTTTTTAATTTTTAAGAATTATTTCAGCTAAATCATCAAGTCGTTTTGTTGTAGCAACTTCAGAAGCAGATAGATTGTCAACAGTATTCTTTGTTTTAGCTAATTGTGTTTTTGTTTAAGAAAGCATTTTTACTTCTATAATTTTTTCCCAATTATTAGAATTTTTTTCATCATTAGTAGCAATTTCTTCGACATTAGCGGTATTGATCTTTAGTATTAGCAGTAATTACTTGGGTATTAGCAGTGATTGTTTTCCTTGTTTAGCTGATATTTCAACTACAGGTCCAAATCATTTTTTAAATTTTTTTAATTTTATCATTAATTTGATTATTAAATTTATTAATATCTTTTGTAATAAACCTTTAAGTTTACTTAACTCTTTGTACTTTATATTGTGACTTGCATCAACATTTTTAAATCAGGTCTACAAGTTTTTTCTTCAAATTTTCTATCTGATTATTAACTGTGTTAATTGCTTCAGTATTAGCAGTAATTGCTTCAGTATTGCAGAATTAACTTCCTTGTTTAAACTGATTTTTCAATTTACAAAGTCCAGTTATTTTTATGTTCTTCAATTTTAGCTTTAAAGCTGGTCATTTTTGTAATTTTTTTGTAATATTACTTAAGTTGCATACTTTAAATTATGACGGTTGTCAAAATACTAATCCAATTCGAATTTGTTTTTTAAAGTCATCTATTTTAAAATTTAAATTTTTCTTTTTAAAAATCCTCTAATGCTGTGTCATGATCATCACCTCTTTGTGAAGCTGCCTTTTTCCCAATTCAGATTTATATTCTGCAATTTTTATTTGAAATTAATTCTAATAAATCTTTAGCTTTTTCAGTTTCAGTATTTAGTTTATTTATTTCTGTTCTAATTTCTAACTGATACATATTTGTAACTTTTTCTCAGCTTCAATAATTGTCTTTTAGTTCTTCATGTTTAATCATACTATCTTTTATTCTTGAATTTGAGTGTATAACTTTTCAAAATTGTTCTAAATACTTTTTTTATATTGTCATCTGTCAATCAGATTTTCTTCAAGTTCTTTAATAGAATCAACCATAGCTTTCATTTCTTCTTCAATTTCCTTGTAATTCAACTATTAATAATGAATTCTTTTTAAAATCTTTTGTTAATTCTTCATATTCTTTACTTTGCTTCTAATGTCTTTTTTATACTTTTATATCTTCAAGATTATAGTCATCTATTACACTTTGAACTTTTTTATTTCACAAACCGTCTTGAAAAATACATCGGTGGATTTATCTGGATTTCCTAAGTGATTATTTTATTACCTCCCATATCTAATGCTCTGTCATTGTGTTATCAAGTTCCTTATTTCTGTGAAGATACAATTCCCTGTCCTTTCTAAGCTTTTTATATTGTTTTTAGTAGCATAATCACTTAAATCAATATCAAATTTAACTTTACTTACACTTCAGTTTCACTTATTTGTTTTGTATCATTAAAAACACCCATCTATATATTACCAGTAAAGTTTTTTCTTAAAAACTTCCTTGGTTTGTCAATTATAAGAAATCGTATTTTTGATTTGTTGCTTAGCAAAAGTATCACGATCTATATTTTTGTTCATCACAATCATATTATTTTCTCGTTTACCTGGACTTCAATAAAAAATTTTGAACAGTTAATTCGAAAATCTTTGGTGTTTTTAGTAAGACTGACTTAAATAAATAACACAACAGTTTTTGTGACGTCCTTGAATAAAGTATTTTGTTATTTTATTTTGAACTTTTTTATCTTCACATACAAAATCATCAAAAATTACTACTTTTTGTTTTTCTGATTCAAGATTCTCACAAGGTTCAATTTGGTTGGGATCAGCTGAATATTCAAGTATTTCATTTGGATCTACTTTAATTTTTTTTGCAATTTTGGCTTAAATGGTTAATTAAATCTTGATATTTAGATTGTTCTAGGTTTTTAGATACAAGTATAATTTATCATAATATATAAGAGGTTTTCGAAGTATATGCATTAATGTATTTGTTTTTCCAGATCCAGAAGATCCACATATTAACATTCTAAACATGAATCTGGCATAAAAGGATAAAATGTTTAAAGTTATTGGATTTTCACTTTTTGTATCATAATTTTGGGAATTTCCATTTATATAATATTACATTATTTTACATTATTTTTCATTATTTTACAATATCTTACATTATCTTACATTATTATTTTAAATGCAATCAAAACTTAATGAAAAAGATAATAGAAAAAAATTAGTTGGGCAAAAAATGAGAAAACTTAGAGAAGAAATAATGAGAGAAAAAATAAGAAAAGCTACAAATCGGGATATGTATACTGAAATTTATAAGCCAATTACTGAAAAAAAATAGAAAGTCAAAAAGAACAATTATCAAAGTCAGTTAAAGCATTACCCGGAATTAAGGAGCAATTAGCGTTACTTCCAAAGGTTTGTTGATAAAAAAAAGAAGTAGAACAACACAAAAATTGGCAGAGATAAGGGAAGAACAACCACCTCCGGGATACAACCACCATTACAACCATTACCACGGAAGATACTATGGGTTTGGGAAAAGCTATTCCGGAACCTCCCGAAGAATTAACAAAAAAATTTGAGGCAAATTTTGATATAAATATTGATAAAGATATAATATCAGAATATGGATTGCCTACATTAACAGAGTTAGTAATAAAAAAAAATAGAGATGATTGGAAAAAAAAAAGAAAAGAAAGGTTACCGAAGGATTAAAGGTCTTACTCGTAAAAATAATAAATATAGTAAGAAAACCCCGATTTAAATAGTTGAATTTACAAATGCAGAACCTATGACTGCAGGTGAGTATGTTTTGGAGTTAAAATTACATAGAGAAAATCTTAAAAGATACAATGAACGCTTATCAACAATTATAAAGAACCCAAAAGGGATTTGGACAAGATGGACAAGGAATAAGATATCATACCCATATAAAGTTTACCGAATGGACATATGGTAATTTAATTATTAACTTAAATAAAAATTTATGGTCAAAATAGTTAATTGCTAAAGGGTAGAATAATGGAAAAAGAATTTAAATTAATACTGAAATAGATATGATTTGATTGATTTGATTAATAAAAGATATAACAATAAAAAAAGCATTCAATTCATTCAAGAAAAACATTCAAAGAATTAACAGAAAAGTCAGGATTACCTATCAATAAAAGATCTATGAAATTTAAAAAAGTAATTTGAGGCAAGGTTATGACGTTGTCCATGTAATCCAAAAGAATTGGTTAATGACTTGGAGTTAATTTGTGGTTCAATTTATGCTGGAAAATAATAATGAGGAACTAAAATGAAGGTATTAGAATAATTGATGAACTATTAAAAATGAATTCACTTTTACCAGAACAACATGAAATGTTATATAAAAAATTATTTTTCTTGAATATATAAATGGAACAAAAAAATAGATTAAAATTCTGAAACAGTTAAAGATAATAAAAATAACCGAGTGATTTTACAATCAGATTTAGTCGTTCTTTAATTTTAGATAAAAATAAAACTTGTGTTGTTGGTTTGGATAGTATTAACACTATGACCTACTCTTGGCATAATATTAGTGATGAATTGGCAATAAAAAATTCGTTATAATAATGGTAAAGAATGGAAAGATATTATTTTACAAATGGTTCTTACAGTTACAGATATTAATAATTATTTAGGGAAACATTAATAAGTAATGAGATTTTGAAATTTATAAATCAGAAATTGGCTCCAATAAGTTTGAATTTGATTTAAGTAGTTTTAAGATTTTGATTTCAAATTTCAGATAATTTTATGTTGGATTTAAGAATGTCAAATTTTCATACATTGCTTGGATTTTTAGAAAAAGCATTGAGAAATACGAATGGGGAACTACAACCCAAATATAACTAAAATCTGTTGATACAATTTACATTCATTGTGATTTATTTATAATTCACTTGTTGATGGTAATTTCAGTGATATTATCTATGCTTTAAGTACTGCAGATTTAACAAGAGCTTATCCATTACAAAAGAACCACAAAGAGTTGGATATTCTGAAATTAATAAATATATTATTTAAATTCAATTAGAATATATATTACAGATGTATTTGGTAGAAAAATTAATTTTAATGAGGTTGAAACAAGTTTTACACTAATTTTTAAAAAAAATTTAATTAAAACTAAAGTTTTTAAAACTTTTAATTATGAAATTAAAAAATTTTAGTTTTATATAATGTACAAGAAAGTTTAGGGACAAAATAAAGGAATATTTATTTATGTTGATGCTCACACGGGAAAAGAAATCATACATGGAACAGGTATCTTTGATACTTTAACGAAATTGTTTTCAAGCGGAGTTGCATCTTCAATTGGCACAGCTGGAAAAAAAAGCTTTGGAAACAGCAGGAAAAGCAGCACTTGAAAGTGGAACAAAAAAGGTTGGACAGAATTTGGAAATTTAGCTGCTGATAAATTGTTGAAAAATTTAAAAAGAAACCTGCTCCGGCAGTTGGTAATTTAATTGCTAAGGAATTACAAGAAAAGAATAACAGTAAAAATAGTAAAAATAATAATGATAAAGAGGAGGATATTCATATGAGAATAAATAGATATTGTCAGGATCTGGAACTTCAGCTCAACAAAAACGTATTAACAGATTAATTTATAAAAAAACTAAGTTTTAACTTTAAAAAAAAAATAAAGATTTAAACTTTAATAAAAATAGAATAAAAAATAAAATAATTAAAATTATACATGTTTAGAACGAAACAATATTGCGAAAGATATGAATTAACTCCTATTCAATTAGATACAGCTTAATATCTGTCCTGGGAAATAATGTTAAGCAAAAAAAAAAACGGATATCACTTTACAATTAATGATAGAAGTTCATATTTGATTGGTTTATGGTTATTTTGAAGTAAGTTTTAAAAGTAGATAAGCTTGCTAATGGTAATAATTATGATGGTAATGATAAAAATGCTCTAATTAATAATGCAGCTTCATTAATTGATCAGTTAGTGGTTAAACAAAATGGAAAAATTGTTTATGATTGTAATAATTTATATAAGGTAGTAAATGTAAAAAATTTAGTTGAACTATTTTGAAGATTATGCAAAATCAACGGAACAAACGAATATATTTATTTAGATTATTTTTGATACTGCTGAGAAATAGGAAGGATCAAGATGGATTATAATAAAGGTTTGTACTGGGGAAGTTTTTAATCCAAGGTGGTGCTGAGGCAAATTACTAAAATTCCATTAAATAATATTCATTTTTTCAGGGTTTAGAAACTAATATTTTACCTCCATCAAATTCAAATAACACTGAGTGACAGATGATGATGAATTAATTTTTGAGCTAATGCTGCGATCCTGGTAGGGTAATTGTAACAAAATTAATTATATGGGTTCCACGTTTAATTTTCAATGAATTTGGGTTTAAATCTAATTACTACTGAAAGTTTTACAAAAGCAAGATGGTATACCTTAGGGAAACGGTGACACAATCAACTGATACACAACAAACTAATATAACCTTTTAGATAACGGCTGGTGTAAAAAAAACCACAACATGTATTTGTTTATTTAAAAACGACCTAAATAAAAGTAATTCACAAGAAATAACCCACATTTATTAGATACATTAAAGTTAATGCAGCAAATGAAAATTGCACTTTGAGCTCCTGTCGTCTTGAATTTGGGTATGGTGTTTTTTATCCAAAAAACAGAATACACAAGTATATCAAGAATATATGATGATGTAATTAATTATTATTATAAACAAAAATATAAGACTACCGGAAGTCTTTTAAATTAGATCAAATTTTTTATAAGTATTTTGGATTTATTCATTTTAACTTGGAATATAAAAAGGAAGTAAACTACAGAAGATCCTAAGAAATTACATTAACAGCTAAATTAAATATTCCACCAGCAGCTAATATTCGTGTTTACGCAATTGTATTGTATGAAGAAACAGTTAAAAAAAATAAATACTATTGGAAATGAACTTGTTATTGTTTAAATGAACTTGTTATTTTTTAAATGAATTTGGTTATTGTTTAAATAAAAAAAAATATAAATTAAAATAAATAAAAAGTATATAATGTCATCAAATTATATTGAATATAAGTTAACCTTACAGATGGACAAAAAGAAAATTTAGCCCAACCCTACAACAACAAAAATTCCAATACTTTTAGATTAAAACAGAACAATTACATGGAAACTTCCCTTTACTTTTAACAAAAAACACAAATTAATCAAATTAAAAAAAAGCTGTTGCAAATAATAAGGGATTAGAAATTACAATTTCAAAAGTCAAATGCCCAGTCAAGGTCAAAATGGTGGATTTTTAGGAGCTTTAGCTGGTTTGTTAGGAAAAAAATTCTTCCAATGGCAGCAAAAATAGCTCCAAAAATATTAGCCCCTCTAGGCATTGGAGCCCTTTCGGGGACTGGCCAGTACTGGTGTTAGTAAAATACTTGGAAATGGTATGATTTCAGTAGCTAATGATAAGAGAAATAAAATATCACCATATCTTACCCTAATCAAAGAAAGAAATTTTGTAGGATCTGGAAGTGATTGGGATTAACACAAAAAACAAAAACAAGACGGGTGGGTTTTAGGTATGTGGCTGCTAGTCTGGGAAAATACCTTTGATTACATCTTTTTAAGTGGTAAGGGACATGGCAAGGGTATACAGATTGATTCTCAACGAAGACCTTACAGACGAATTCCTATAGTAAAAAAAAAATAAAATTTAATAAAAAGAAAATAAATTTATAAACAAAACCAATATCTAACTTTGAAATGAACAAGGGGGTAAAAACAATTAAAAATTAAAAAACTTTAGGGGTGGTTTAGTAGAAATAATTTAACCAAGAGTGAAACTCTCGGAGACCACAGGTCTCCCAAAATTAAAATTAAAAGAAAAGGGGACGAGTGTGGAATTATAAATTTGGACGACTCTATTGGTCCGGGAAACACATTGGGTTTGTTACTTAAATAATATTTTATTCGATCCATTTGGACTTCCTCCGCCGAAAGAAGTAATTAAGTAATTAACAAAGTAAAATACAACAATGTTCAATATCAAGACAAAAAAAGTACACTTTGTGGATATTATTGTTTATTTTCATTAAAATGTTCAAGACAAAGTACCATTGTATGATTTATTGTATAAAATACTAAAAATTCATAATCAAAGAGTAATGAAAAACTATTATAAATTTTTTTAAACTAATAAGGAATTATTTAAACGGGAAATAATTAAATAATGGGAATATTTAATAATATAAATGAAAAAGTAAATAAAATAGAAAAACAAATAATAAGAAAACCCCTTTGTTTTTAACAAGTTATACCAAGATACCGTGGTGGATTATTTCAATGGAAAACTGTAAATGCTAGTCCGGGTTTTAGTTCAAAATGGTAATAATGTAAAAATTAATTTAATTGCATCTTAATTATTTTTGTTGATGCAATTAAATTAGAATAAAGGAGAAGCTAAATTACAAATAAAAAAATAAGAAAATGTAATTCTTCAAAGTTACAATGCAAAAAATACAGAAAAAATGAATCTATTTTATTAATTATGCAAATGAATTTAAAATAAATGATGGTATTTATATTAATTCTTTAAACCGTTATGAATATTCAGTTAAAAATTTATGGTTCTATAATTTAAGAGTTAATTTAAGTTTTAATTAAGAGTTAATTTAAGTTTTAATTTAAGAATTAATTAGTTTTAAAAATAAGCTAATGTATAAATACCATTATCAAGAATATATCTTTTATCGTCATAACATGATAAAGATGTTTATTTTAAATAACTGGAAAGATTGTGTTTATCAGAACGAATAACTTTAAAGGTGTGATTACTTTGGGTTGAATTAAACAAGTATTTTGTAATTTTTATAAAACTTTTGTTTCTTAACAACAAGTTTTTAATTCCTTTACATTTTTTAACATTAACTTCTTTTTCTAATAAATATGAATACATTTTACTTCTTAATCCGAAAAATTTCAACAATTACTACACCGGCAGTTTCATCTTTAAATTTTCCAATTACTTTTTTATATTATCAAAATAAAATTCTGTTTTTGGGTTTAATCACTATTATCAAATAAATCTTGTCCTTAAAAAAATCCTATATGCATCTTTGGTTTTATTTCATAACATAATGATCAGTGTCAGTAAACAAAAATTTAAACAATTATTCTTTTACTTTTCCTTAATGTAATTAAAATGAAAATCTTACATTAAATATTTTGATAAATCTAGAATGCACATTCCAACATAACAAGGTCTGTCTAATAAACAAACTTTCTTTTATTCTATGAATACCAAAAAAATTCTTGTTAAACATCGTTGAACTAACAAATGAAGGTTTGGCTTATATTTTAATAAAATATTTTCATCATGTGTTAATTTAATATTAACCCTCTTGCGTAAATTCTCCATGTCTTACCGAATACAGAGTTGTTCATTAACTTAAAAAAGTCCTTTTCAAATGAATTTTTGCTTTAGATCTTTTTTGAGTATTAAAATCAAATATTTTTTTAAAACCAGGAGATGAATCAAAATTTTAATATTTTATGTTTTTTGTTATTTTTAAACCCCAAATTTGTGTATTTAGTTCAAGATTTTTAAAATGAAACTACATAATTTTGTTTTTCATTAAATTTGGGAAAACCAATTTTTTACATTACTTTTTCCTATTTCAAATTCGGTTTTAATTTTTACTATAATCAAAAAGCCATTGATCTGGGTAAAATTTAATTTTTTCAGGAGCAAAAGGGGATAATCATTATGTACAGTATGTAATTTTTTTGGATATTCAAGAATCACATTCAATTATAAAGTTAGTTTTACCTTTTGCAATTAATTTTTTAAAAATTGTTTTTCGGATATAAATTTAAAGTTTCCAGAGGGTAAAGGTTGCACATAGCCCAAACCCGTAAAGGTTATTGGCGTCGAGGTACATAATGTATTTAGATTCTAATTTAGGATTACAATTTTTCATATATTTTATTGTTTGCTTTACTGTATCTGTTTTAAATATAACTTATCCTCCTCTCAGTCCTTTTCATAAAAAAGTAATATCAATATCAGTTATTAAATCAACTTAATTCCAGTCATTTTTAACATTGCATCCCAAACTAAACCAGGGGTACTAAAATAATGGACAAGGATCTAATTTAGTACTCTAAACATAGTTTTCTAAAATTTTCAAAAAACATCAGCTAAAAGTAATACGTCAGTTTTTAAATATAGATCATTTATATTCTCCATTGTTTTAATTTTAAATTTATTCCAAACATTTTTAGCATGTTCATATTCGTTGTCAGATATGTGTGTTTCATTTAAAATTGAATAAAACTCTTCTTTAGAAGTAATTCTGTTTCTTTGAACTTTTTAAATGAATCCATGTAATCATATGGATAAACACTTTTGTTTTTAATAATTCTATTTTATCAAATTCTTGAGATAAGTATTTAAATTCTGGAATATTTTTTTACTAGGTTATCCCAATGATTGAGCATAAATTGGAAAGAATCAATAAAGACCAAAATCAGAATCATAAATGCCATATATCTTTCCATATTGTTAGGAATAAAAATTAATTTCTTTTTTAAATTTCCCTATTTGTTGCATAAAAAAATGACCGTCATAACCTCTTAAATTATGAAAAATAACAGGAATTTTATGTGTTAGTTTAAAAAATTTAAAATTTTCATTCTGGTGAGCACTTCCTCTGAATTTTCCTGTTATATGACAGTGGGTCAGTACTTTGATTGAACTTTCTATATTTCTTTTTCACAGATATGACAAAACTTTTGTTTTTTAAATTCACTTTCATCTTTTTTAGACATTCTTAGTTCTTTGTTTAAATGTTCTTTAAATATTTCTTTACAAAATTCCTCTTCCTCAAAAAATTTTTTCAATAAATTACAAACTGCATTAGGTCCTCTATAAATCTGGGTTGGTTTTGTATAACTGTTATCATAACAACAAACAACTTAAGCCGTAACCAAATCTATATGATTTTTATATGGTTCAGTAAATGAAGATTCAGTTTATGGTAAAGCAGTTAAAACTTTTTTAGTTATTGATTCCCAAAAACAGCCATAAATTACAAAAGGTACTGCTAAAACCCTTTTTGATAATTTTTAAAATTGTACTTTACTTCCCTCTTTTGGGATTTTTACACCTTGGATACCATTAATGCTAAACAATTGGAATATGTTCATTTTAATATTTTTTCTTGTGAAAAATGTTGCAGACAGCTTTTACCCAAAAATGTTTTTTATTTGCTGTTTTGTTTTGTTAAACATTAATCTATTAAAGTCTTTTATCAAACATAATGTTGGATACAGTTTTTGAGGGTTTACAGTCATCATCGGTTATTTTATCAGTTATTTTATCATTTATTTTATCATTAGTAATTAGAACATGTCACAGTGTTCTCGTATTGATATTTTGATATGTACATGGATAAATACTATTTTCTTCATAACCAATATATTAAATGATATTTCATTTAAAACTTCTATTTTAGGTATTTGATTTAATGTAACAGGAAATTTTAAATTTCCCGTATAAACAAGATGTTTATATGTTTTTTATATTTTGAAACCCCTATGAGGGGCTTTTTCAACAGGAAATTTTTAAGCTAAAGACACCATCTAAAACATTCGTTATCATCATTCTTTATATTTATTAATCCTTTCATTGAATTTTGTAATGGTTTTGGTTATTCTAAAGAACTTGAAGCAGCCAAAGGATATACTTTTATCTATTATTTTAATGAGCATCAACTGACTCTATTCTCCAGCACTTCCTTCAGAATCCAATTACCAATTCTATTTATTATTTCATCAAAAGCTTGATGTAAAGTTTTTTTTATTTCATTTGTGTTAATAATTTCTAAAGCCTTTGATTGAAAATAAGTGATTTATACATGTATCAGTTTTATCCATTTTTGCAAAAAATTATTTTTAAAACAACATTTATTTTTATACCTTTTAAAGTTTTTTAAATTCAGATTTAAGTATTTCATAGAGTCGTTATATTTAAATATAATTGATTCTTTGGATCTTGTCTTATGTAATTTTAATTTCAAATTTCTTATAAATTTGTTTGTAGATCTCTCGATTTCCATCTATATTTTATATTTAGAAAATAAAATTCGTTAAGCAAAAAAAGGGTTAAAAAAAATAATTAAAAAATAATAAAATAAATTTAAAATTTTAAATTATCTTTAAGAAGAAATAAAATATTTAAATTTATATCTTTTTCCATTAGTTTTTGATATTCCACATTTTACTCGGTTTGTCCTTCACAACACATTTTTTTTAACCAGCATTAATACCAAATTCTTTAGATGCTTTGTAAGTGCTTCTATATTTTTTCTTCATTAGTTTCACAGTCGGTTACAATAACTTTTTTAGGATTGTTTCGATATTTTTTGGTCTGGGACAATCACATATCTTCAATTTCTTCTTCAGTTAAAAGACAACACAGTCCCATTCAAATAAAGTTCTTTTACGAAGATAAGGATCTATAAACATTTTGTAATTATCAATAACGTGATTTTTATATTCATCGCTAACTATTTGATCAAGTTTTGATTTAATAACATTTCTTCTTTTAAGAACTTTCTTATATGAATTTTTGTCTGGATCATTATTTCTCCTAAAGTGCTAGATAATTTTGGCATAATCATTCTATCTACCTTTCTATTAACCATCTATTTTATAATTAGTTATAGAAAAAAATCTCTAAAAACACACGTAAAATTTAATACAGCTCTTCTTCTTTTTTACTTTTATATCCGTTTAAGTTTAAATTCCTTCTTACGTTTCAAAAGGCATTGAATATTTTTTTTTTCTGCATTTCTAATAGTATTGTAAAATATCCTGAATAACTTGTTTCTCTTCTTTTTATTTACTTTTCCAATCCGTGCTTTTGTTATTAGTTGTTTTATTTTGTGATGATGTGCTTTTAAAATAATTTCTTGTCGTCAAATTTTTGTCGGGTTTGTAAATATGGTAATTACTGATGGAAAAAGCGCCAGCAACTGCTACAAATATAGGAATAGCTGGAACAAGTGCTAATGCAGCTGAAAAAACCCAAAAACACTGCTGTAATATATAATCCGGTACTTACTCTCCACAAAATTTATAACTTTTTCTGTAAGCAGCAGCTAGTTTTGTTAAGTGAATGATTAACTGATCTATTGTTTCTATTTCCCTTATTAGAAATTAAATTTTTATGGACCATTTATATAATATATTTTTAAATTAAATTTTTTTTCAATTCACTAAATGGTACCCAACTATTAAATTTTTCACTATAACCTTTCCATTTTACTAAAAACTTGTTTTTTCTTATAGTTTCGTCTAATAACTTTTTCTATTCTAAAAAAATTCTTGTGTAGTAGGTAAAAGTTCTTGTTCATAAAATGAACCCCGAAATTATTTCATATTTAAATCTTTAATAGGTTTCGTTCTGGGATTTGTATTATTAATTTTATAAATTATAAATATTCTCTGTCCAGTTTGGTGTATATCCCTTTTTCAAAATGTTTTTAAGTTTGCTTAAACGAACTCGATCACCAATTTTAAATTTTGTTTTACTTTTTGGTATTTTTAAATCACCATATAAATTAAAGTTAAACAGTACCTTTATTTAAGTTTTTATAGTTTCGATTGGTGTCATTTTTATACTTTGAATGTTTTGTTTTGTTATATTTATAAAACCCTATCCTGCAAATTATCTAAATAAGTATAAGTATTATTTGCTGTAAAATATTTCCAAAATTTTTCTTTTTAAACTTTATTAAATCTTTTATTACTACAGCCTTTCCCTTTATTAAAAAGTATGGTACATATTAATCTTATTTTTATTCAAAAATGATTCAAATTTTTTATTATAAAATTCTTTTCCTTCATCTACCCATAAATTTATGGTAATCGTCCTTTAAAATTATTTTTTTTTCAAATGCTTCAGTAACAGATTTTCCCGTTTTATTCTTTAATGGAATAACCCAAGCATATTTTACAAATATATCAATAACGGTTAACAAGTACTTTACTCCTTTATTATATTTTAAAAAAAGTTGCATGTCAACTAAATCAGCTGACAAGTATCCAAATATCATTAACTATCACTCTTCGTTTCCTAATTTTCTTTTAATTGGTTTGTGTAATTCTTCTGCTTTAATTTATCGCTCCATGTGTTCCGGGGGTATACTCTACCCCCTTTTCCCGTTTTTTTTTTATTTTTGTCCGAGTCCAAGTGTGTATTTCGTTTTGATGCTGGTTTTACAACTAAATGTTTTTCAATCTTTTCTCCAAATGTTTTTGATTTAGTTTTATTTAAATTGGAAAGCATTTGCTATCACATGTCCCTTTTTTACACCACTGTCATAGCAAAAGTCATGGTCTACATACTGCATCCAGTTCATTGACAGGGGGTCCATTATCTAGGGATTTCCTGGCCCACAATAATTTATCCTGGAAGTGTTAAAACCTTTCTTAGGTAATAAAGGTAACATTGCTTTTTGAATATCTAAATTACCCCCTGTACTTTTAACAAACTTTAATTTCATTTTTCCACAAGATGAACAAGTAGCCTTTATCATTTTTCTCCCGTTTTTTGTTATAACATAATGAGGATTTATATTATCAGTAAATTTTCTTTCTTTCAAACAATATATTTTATTCTGTAAACTCATCTATATCATATGTATTTAAAATTATTTAAAGACTAATAATGTAGTTATTAATTGAAAATAAAATCAAATACATTACATTTTATCAATAAAAATAATCTGCCAAAAGTTTGCCAAGTTGGCAGACATTGTCACATTGCTGCCACTTGGCAGAAAAATGGCAGGCTTTTGATTGGTTGAATTTGTGTTTGCCAACGTTCTGCCAAAAGTTTGTCAAGTTGGCAGCGACTGCCACATTGTTGCCACTTGGCAGGATTTTGGCAAATATTTGGTGGAAGTGTTTAAAATTATCTTTAATCATATTTTACTATAGGTTTTAACAACAATTTGTTAAAATTTGTTTTAAATTTGTTGAAATTGGTCAGCATTGGTCGGTTTAGGTCAAGGGTTAAATGTTAAATTAGGTTAAACTGCGCTCGCACCATCCTTTCTTATACTACTAATGCAGTCGAGCAACCAAAGATACCTGCTGTAATTTTTAATCCTGTATGTACTATTCCACAAAACTTATATCTTTTTTCTGTAAGCAGCAGCAAGTTTAGTCAAGTGATCTATTAACTGATCTATTGTTTCTATTTCTATTCCATTTTTATTACTCATTTATATACTATATTTTTTTAAATTTAATTCAAATATTAAATTTCTTCCAATTCACTAAATGGAATCCAGCTATTAAAATTTTCACTATAACCTTTCCACTTTACTAAAGCTTGTTTTTTCTTATAGTCTCCTCTAATAACTTTTTCTATTCGAAACACCTCTTGTTTAGTAGGTAAATGTTCTTGCTCATAAAAAGAACCCTGAATTATTTCATTATTCAAATCTTTAATAGTATGATTATGTTCTGGGATTTGTGTTATTAATTTCATAAATTATAAATAATTCCTCTGCCCAGTTTGGTGTATGTCCTTTCTGAAAAGCCGTTTAAGTTTGCTAAGCGAACTCGATCACCAATTATAAACTTTGGTTTACTCTTTGGTATCTTTAAATTACCATATAGACTAGAGTAAACAGTACCTTTATTTAAGTTTTAATGGTTTCAGTTGGTCTCAGTTTTACACTAGAATGTTTTGTTTTGTTATATTTTGTTATATTTGTCAACCATTTCCTGTAAATTGTCTAAATAAGTGTAAGTATTATTTGCTGTAAAATATTTTCACATTATTCTTTTTAAACTTCTATTAAATCTTTCGATAAGTACAGCTTTTCCTTCGTTAAATATATGATACAAATTAATCTTATTTTTTATTAAAAAATGATTCAAACTTTTTTATCATAAAATTCTTATCCTTCGTTTACCCATAAATTTGTTGGTGTTCTACCTTCAGGAATTATTTTATCAAATGCTTCAATAACAGATTTAATAAAACGACCCAGGCATATTTGCTGAATATATAAATAACGGTTAATAAATAATTCACACCTTTATTATATTTTGAAAAAATTGCATATCGACTAAATCAGCAGACCAAGTATCATCAATATCACTGACTACCACTCTTCGTTTCATAAATTTCCGTTTAATTGGTTTATGTAATTCTTCTGCTAATTCATCACTCAATGTTATTTCGGGGGTCTTTTTGAGTAAGCTTGTATTTACCCCCATTTCCAGTTGTTTTTTTTTTTTTTACTTTTCCCCGAATGAGCTTCCAGCTCCCGAGGACCTACGTCCAAGTCCACGTTTGTATTTCGTTTTAATTACTGGTTTTACAACTAAATGTTGCAATCTGTTCTCCAAATGCTTTTGATTGAGTGTTATTTAAGTTGGAAAGCATTTGCTTGTCACATATACCTTTTTATACACAACATTCGTAGAAGTTTATGTTTAATCATACTTTATTGCTTATTAATATTTACATTTATAATAACAAACATCAAATATGTACTTGTACAGCCAAGAAAATAAGCAAATGGGTCGGGCCACAAGTTCTCACAACAGCAGTAAACGACCCTTACCGTAGAAGAAGTCATGGTCCATGTATACTGCATCCAGTTCATTAACAGAAGGTCGAATATCTAAAGGATTTCCTGGTCCACAATAGTTATATCCTGGGAGTGTTAAACCTTTTTTAGGTAATAAAGGTAACATTGCTTTATGAATATCTAAATTACCTCCTGTACTTTTCACAAACTTTGATTTCATTCTTCTACAAGATGAACAGGTAGCCATTATCATTTTTCTTTAAATTATATGTATTTATTTTTATTTTTATTTTTTCACTGGGTTCAAAACCTGTGGCTTTTTGAATTGGTCAGCAATGGTCAGCTTGGATCAAGGGTTAGTGTCAAAATGAGGTCAAACTGTTTTCGCACCATCATAATATAAACTACTGAGGAAGACCCCAGGTGCCCCTCCGTGCATTACGGAAGGTCGGTGGTTCTACCAAGGTGTCCGCTCGTGAAGAAATGCACCTGGGGTCTTCCTTCACCATTAAAGCTGGAAGTCGCTTTATAGTCGCCATATGACCTATCATGTGTCGGTGCGACTTTGAATCCTATATATATATATATATATATATAGCACTAAATTTCGTTACTTTTCTTACTTTGATTTGCACTTTTAAAAAATATATTTTTTACTTATTATTGTATCATGGAAGGTTATGCAATGTTCTTGTAATGCTAAGAATAAATAGAACATTCTGGAACATTCAGGGACAATATTTTCTAAAAAATAACTGGCATGTTTAGAAATTAGAAATAATTATTACATAACACAATAGAATATTCTGGATTCAAGTAGAATTTTATAGCTAATACAGAATGATGTCTTAAAAGGTTGGTCAGTAAACAATATGTTGCCTTAGGGAACAATGATCTTTACATAGCACCAATCTTCATGATCGACTACTGATAGGTTTTTGCCACTTATCTGTTTTTGCCGTCCCACAGAAAGTCTGGCTTATCTAGTTCAAGTCATTTGATATAACAATCATGAAGTCCTCTGATCTGCATTTATATTTTTTTATAGAATATTTGCTTTTTCTAAATAAGGATTTCCCACTAAGTGTGAGGCCCCTCAATTTCCATATTTCTTGAAACTCTTGATGTTCTTGAAACTACTTTATAATATATATTCAATAACGTTAAAAGACGTCAGTTCTTAAGAAGTTTCCCATCATATTTTGCTGTATCATAATGGGAGAACCTCTCTTTAAAGTGAATTCTGACAAGGAACAGTCATCGCAAATTTCTACTTCGACTTCATTAAAATCGGATTTCAGGATATGCAAAATAGTAATATACCATTCCGCTGTTAATCCGTCTTAGCCCGGAGATTTTGAAAGTGTTAGACTTTTAACTATTTAACAAATTGTGTTTGTGTTATGTCTTTACTTAACTTACCAGCTTTCTCTTCATTTACTTTAGTTGGTACTTTTGATGATAAATAAGTCGAAGCGTCAGTGTCGATACCTTCTGAAGTAAAAGAGTGTCTTATGAAATATGGACTGCTCTTCGAAAATTGAACCATGTTTAAATCTTTCCGATTCAGTGCGTCTTAAAGTCCATAATTATTGCCTTTGGCGGATTTTCTCAAGATCCAAAGACAGATGAACGACGTTTTATCTTAACTTAATTCTCTAGCTTTTGGTCTTACTTTTATTGCTTCTCATTAATTTTTTGTATTATTCTAGTTCAATTAACTATGTATTTAATTTATTATTATATATCTTTTTTTCAGAATATAATATCAATATTTTTTTAATTATAAAATGGCTGATATTTGCACCACTATATATTTCAATCAACCTAAACCGTCGCTTAAGTATTTATATATTTTTGCACCTTTTATATCTAACTGCTCAGTGGCACAGTGGTTGCGCGCCCGCTTTACATTTTGGCGGTTGGGATTCGAATCCCACCTGCGTCATATACATTTTTAAATTGCTTTTTCTTACATCTTTTAAGTCTAATTTCATGCTGTTTAAGTAATTTCTTGATTTATTTTAAATACTTTTTCAATTACAATATATTTGTATTTTTCAGTATGAAGTTCCACAACTGTGTTGTGTGCAACACACGTACGAAACCAAAAAAACAGAAGACCGGTGAACAAATCCATAAAGAAGTATCTGTTGAAAAAGTTTTTCATCAACGCTGATGAGAGGTCAATTATATGTAATAAATATAGACATAACTATTATATATCTGAGACGCAGCGTAGTTCAACATACAGTTCAACAGAAGCAAGTGATCTGGACTTTCATCCGCCAGCCTCTAAAGGGAATTCTTCATATCTTAGCCCTCCGTCGGTTTCACTGAAAATACCGTGCACTACAAAGACTCATGCTAAATGTTTCTTGTGTAAGAAAACGGGACCTAAACTTATTGTTGTACCTTCCGAGACCACAATGACGGTATTTATAAACTTCAGTATACTGATAACATCCGATCACGCTGCTCTCTTGTACATATATATAATGAGCAGATTTCAGAGGAGTCCCTTATAAACGTTCTAACCACAGGCACAGTCTTTATGAGCAGAACAAATATCTTAGAGTTGATCGGGGCTATAAGAAAGGAATGCATCAGAACAAAGGAAAGGCTTAGTTAAGCAGATTATAAAGAATTGACTGGACTTTAAGCAGACTTTGAAGACCTCTTCCTTAGTATGGAAGAGCATATTCGGAGCTCACCCGTACGTAGTCCGAGAACTACAGTTGGACTGTTCCTGTTGAAATTAAAGTCTGGCATATCAAACAAACTTCTTTCAACAATTTTAGGGATAACGCAGTCAAGTGTCCGAAGAGCAATTTCAAGTGTGAGACGTGCATTGATGCATTTTGTTCCGGCGAACTTGGGTCGTGCACATATATCGAGGCAAGAAATTATTGACAAACACACAAGACCTCTTGCTCAGTCACTGTTTGGTACAGAGGAGTCGGGTGACAGTCAGCCAAAGATGATGCTTGTTTTAGATGGAACATATGTTTACATACTAAAAAGTACAAACTTTCAATTTCAAAGACGGTCATTTAGCATGCACAAGGGCAGACCCTTAGTAAAACTAATGGTAGTTGTAACAACCAGTGGGTACTTTGTCACCATAATCGGACTCTGGCAGATGGAAGAAACAGTGGCGCACGTATATTAACTCACATGATGCAGACAAATGTCGAAGAAATAAAAAGCTTTGTAGCTGAAAATGACGTTTTTATTGTTGATAGAGTTTTTCGGGATTCCTTAGCTATGCTGGAAGATATGGGAATACATGCCGAAATGCCTGCATTCATGCAAAAATGACAGAAACAGATGACAACAGAAGATGCTAACACTAGCAGACTAGTCACGAAGGTAAATTGATAATATATGTGTTATTTTCTATAAAAAAGGAGACCAAAACATAAAGTAATAGAATTAAATGCAAAATGTCAAGCGCGAGAACGAATGTATATAGTCAGGGGGGTGCACAAAAATGTATTTTTTGATCTTTACTCGTCTTGGTTCCCAGACTATAAGCAACAGCTATGAATCACATGTTAAGAATTCAAGGCAAAACAGATTCTTATCCGGATAACAAACCTGTGTCCTGTTATTATAAGTGTTGTACTTTTTACCAAGAGAGCTAACATAAACGTCTGCTTTTTTTTCGTGACATTATCAAAACGTATTGAAATTACTTTTTGATTAAGAGGAAAAACTTTGAAGCACCAAAGTTTGTTAGCGGTTTCTCTTGAAAATAGTTCTTTTAAATCAGTTACATTTTATAAGTAACCAAAACACTGCTTCCGCATCTGACTTTCTTCTGTGGTATTCTTTAAAAGAAAATCATCTCGATAAACTGAATAAAAAAACAAGAGGACCATGATGGTCCTGAATCGCTCACCTGTCTCCACATGACCCAATTTTCATGAAGATCCATTGAAAAATATGGCTTCTAGAGGGGTCACAAGGTTTTTCCATTATTTGACCTAATGACCTAGTTTTTGAAGGCACATGACCAAGTTTTGAACTTGACCTAGATATTATCAAAGTGAAAATTCTCACCAATTTTCATGAAGATCTCATGAAGAGAATGGCCTCTAGAGGTCACAAGGTTTTTCTATTTTTATACCTACTGACCTAGTTTTGACCACATGTGGCCCAGTTTTAAATTTTAATTAGATATCATCTAGGTGAACATTCAGACAAATTTTCACGAAGATCCATTGAAAAATATGGCCTCTAGAGTGGTCAAAAGGTTTTTCTTTTTTTAGACCTACTGACCTAGTCTTTGACCACAGTTGACCCAGTTTCGAACTTGACCTAGATATCATCAAAATGGATATTTAGACCAACTTCAATACAGATCCCATGAATAATATGGCCTCTAGAGAGGTCACAATGTTTTTTATTATTTGACCTACTGACTTTGTTTTTGAGGCATGTGACCCAGTTTCGAACTTGACCTAGATATCATCAAGATGAACGCTCAGACCAATTTTCATGAAGATCCATTGAAAAGTATGGCCTCTAGAGAGGTCACAATGTTTTTCTATTTTTAGACCTACTGACCTAGTTTTTGACCGCAGTTGACCGATTTTCGAACTTGACCTATATATAATTAAAACGGATATTTAGACCAACTTTCATGCATATCTCATGAAAAATATGGCCTCTAGAGAGGTCACAAGGTTTTTTATATTTTTTAACCTACTGATCTAGTTTTTGAAGGCACGTGACCCAGTTTCGAACTTGACCTTGATATCATCAATGTGAACATTCTGACTAACTTTCATGAAGATCCATTAAAAAGTACGGCCTCTAGAGAGGTCACAATGTTTTTATACATTTTTAGACCTACTGACCTAGTTTTTGACCGCAGTTGACCCAGTTTCAAACTTGACCTAGATATCATTAAGATGAACATTTAGACCAACTTTCATACAGATCCCATGAAAAAATTGGCCTCCAGAGAGGTCACAATGTTTATCTATTATTTGACCTACTGACCTAGCTTTTGACGGCACGTGACCCAGTTTCATACTTGCTCTAGATATCATCAAGGTCAACATTCTGACCAATTTTCATGAAGATCCATTGAAAAGTATGGCCTTTAGAGAGGTCAAAATGTTTTTCTATTTTTAGACTTACTGACCTAGTTTTTGACCGCAGTTGACCCAGTTTCAAACTTTACCTAGATATCATCAAGGCAAACATTCAGACAGTTTTTCATACAGATCCCCTGAAAAAATTGGCCTCTAGAGAGGTCAAAAGGTTTTTCAATTATTTGACCTACTGACCTAGTTTTCAACCGCACGTAACCCAGTTTCAAACTTGACCTAGATATTTTCAAAATGAAAATTCTGACTAATTTTCAAACAGATCCCATGAAAATTATGGCCTCTAGAGAGGTCACAATGTTTTCCTATTATTTTACCTACTGACCTAGATTTTGACGGCACGTGACCCAGTTTCAAACATAACCTAGATATCATCAAGGTAAACATTCTTACGAATTTTCATGAAGATCCATTGAAAAGTACGGCCTCTAGAGAGGTCACAATGTTTTTCTATTTTTAGTCATTATTTGCCCTACTGACCTAGTTTTTGACCGCACGTGACCAAGTTTCGAACTTGACCTAGATATCATCAAGATGAACATTCTGACCAGTTTTCATAAATGTGACCTCTAGAGTGGTCACAAGCAAAAGTTTACGGACGGACGCACGCACGGAAGGACGACGGACGACGGACGCCACGCGATCACAATAGCTCACCTTGTCACTTTGTGACAGGTGAGCTAAAAACAAGTTTCTTTTTTGTTCTTAAAGCTGATTTTTTTTTTCTCACGGAAATACAAGCATTCTTAATAGATATTACGAGTCTGCTTATATTTGTCCGAAAGAAATTTAATCAATTTACTCCCTACGCTATTTTTTTTTTTAAATAACATATTGTACAGCTAAATTATGTTTCTGACACCTTAGACGCTAATACATGTTTTATATAGTAAATGTTTACTGATACTTACACAGATATACATGTCTGCCGTATTGACTCCGCAAACAGATTTTGCACAGAAGTCATTACGATCAACATCTTAAATAAAATTATATATATAATGATTTTTTATCGGATTCAAAAAGCGGGTTGTTTTACTAAGTTACCCACGGTGTTTTTAATAAAGTAGTAAATTAAATATTTAAGAACACAATCAATTAACCTGCATACTATATTTTTGTTAAAAGCGACCCGTTACTTCCTTTATCCATACAAAAGTTTCGATAACGTTTCACCTAACGTCAAAATTAAGCATAAATGTATATTTTACTCAGAATAGTCGGGTTAAATATCGGTGTAAAAAGGAGCAATGTTTTATTTTAGATTTCGTCATATTTTTTTAAGATTTGTCATTGAAAAGAATGATACTTTTTGTCATTTTCAATTTAAGCAATTTGTACGAAAGGCCATTTTTCAATGTAAACCGTACCGAACCCTTTATTTTATTTACGTATAAATAAAGTCTTTCGTCGAGGAATAATTCCTGTCTATTGTTGTGTTATAGTACAGTTAAAATCGCGAGATATAACATGCGCAATATCAAAGTTTTGTAGCAGATTTTCAATGTACTTACATATCTGCTCGCGTAACTTGCCCGTTTTCACTTCATAAACAGTTTTATTTGATTAAACGCATATTTTTTATGTTAAACATATTCAATGGCGTATTACAAATACATAAAAAATACGACAAAAATTAAGACATTTTAAATGATATATGACATAAATCAGCATAAATATCATTGTGAATAAACTATTTAGTAAGCATTAAACAAAAGATCAGGCATCAGATAAGATTAATAAAATATTAGAATGTTAAGACACAGTAAGATAGCTGTTTGCTATTAAGTAAGAATAAGTGGGTTATTGCGACATGTCTAAAAGTTATTACAAACAACTATATTTTTGTACCTTTTATATAATAGTTCATATTCCAATGTATTGACACAGTAAAATCATCCAGTTCACGTTACTTCAGTCTCTTAAAAATCACAGTCACAGTCTCTAAAAGAATGCAAAGTAATTTCCAAAATAATGAGTTTTCAACTTCTTTTTGAAAACATCTATTGTGTCTGAGTTCCTTATTTCGAGAGGCAATTCATTCCAGAGTTTAGGTCCAACAGTACCAAAACTTCTGTCGCTGAACGTTTTGCCTCTTGTTGAAAGGAACAACGAAACACCCAGTAACGGAATTTGAAGAATGCAAGTTCCTTGTCTGTGTTTGTTTTATCATATAAATATCATAGATTCTACGAACCTCCGTAAGCCAGCTGGATGGTTTCCTAGCATAAATAATTCAACAACTTGAGTGAGGCCCTGACCTACTTCAATGACGTGTCTTTTGTCAACTGAGCAGATACCCGTGTCTCTCTCTCTCTCTCTCTCTCTGTCTCTCTCTCTCTCTCTCTCTCTCTCTTATAAGGATAGCGACAACACGCGAGGCACGTTTACATTTACACCAAAAAGACTACTCTCAAAAGTGAGTACCCAAAATATCGGCTTCATTGTTTTGTATTAACAATGAGTTTCTTGAAGAAATATAATGTACTTTTTTTTCTTACTCTACCAGATAAAAAACTGGAAATCGTTTTCTAACATTTGTCTGCAAATTTATATTCGACAGAAATGTTATACTTCAAAGGATTAGTATTTCACTAGTAACACTATTTCATGATAGTAGAAACTGGGTGTTTCAATACTTACATCTTTCAAACATTGCCGGTGATTACGGCCTACAGATCACGGAAAGCTGTCTGCAGGTAAGAGAAAGAAATATTAACAATTAGTTCTTATGAAATCTGTCCTCTGAAATATTCTTCCAAAGGGAAACGTGATAATGATCAATCTAAGAAAGCTATTCATCTATGATGTTTCAAAATGTAAAACAACCGAATCTGTGGTTCAAAGGGCAAAACGGTCAAAGCGTCCTGTCGAATACACGTGCGTCATACGGAGCAAAATGTCCATTTATTAATATTTAGATCAATTTGAACTATTTCTTAAGTAGGGAGAACAGACTCTTTCTATTCATTTCTTAAATAATGCCGATCTGTGAGATTCGTCACTGAAAGTACCAGTCTGTTATTTTGTTGCTGTAAATGATTAACGATTAAATCCTCACATCTTTTCAGATCAAAAAATCCATTTCCTGATAGCCATGTATTTTCTAGAGCATCTTTTGATACCGGCATCTCTATATTTGCAGTCTTTGCTACCAACTTAAAATATTTTGTATTTTATGTCTGTCCTTAAAAACAACTATATCCTTGCATTTTGATAGTTATTTTGCGAATGGCATTCCTTTAGACAATATCAGAAGGGCAATCTAAGATGATTTTTATCTTGGCAGTTATGAAATACATTTTTTGGATTTGATTTTGACCGTTGTTTATCTTTTCATTTTAAGTAGTTCAGTGTGTTGCAATACTTTCTCACCGTAGTCTACAAACAATCTGACTATTTAATGACCAAAATCAAGTAAATAATGACAAACAATTCTTACTATCTAAATATCTAGTTCCATATTAATTGTCTGAACCACATTTATTCCTCAAGATGCGCTGATTTCAACGACTACGACAAACTGCATCGTGCCGTTCAATAGAGTTGAGTCTGACAGTACATACAGTGTATTTTGCATCATGGTAATTGTAATTAATTTCTTTACGTCTGTGATATGAACATAGCAGGCTTTCATTCTCAGGCCGTGGAAATTACCGTGTTTTTTCACCTCTTAATGTTGAAAGATTATGACACACTGTAAATCAGTCATCTAGATGGAATGTAAGGCATTTTCTTTAGCAAACACACGGTGTCGGTTTTATAGTTGCTTTAAGATCGCAAACTCATTGACCAAAATCCGGCGTTGTTTTATTGGCTTTACAACGACCGAATTCCGACATCGGTATTCCGACGTAGGCTAAACGTTGAAACGACAACATTATGCTGTAATGTTATTTAGTTTAATTAGTCTGTAAATTTACTGACTCAGTGTCATATAATAAAGAAAAAAGTTATGCTGACATAAAAATGCCAAGTCACCAAATAGTCTTATTTGTTCAGCTTACTCATAGACCCTTATTCTTGCTGTACAGATCCGTGTCCCTAGACAACCTTGTTCAGGAATCACTGTCTAGGAGTACAGACATGTTTCAGATAGTGTAGATTATTTACATCTGAAATGTTGTTGCAAATGAAACAGCAGGCAACGTTTAAGCAATATTCGCCTAAGACGTGAACCCAAATTAATTCAAGATATTATAGTTTGCTCGATAATTATACTGCTGTGTGTTTACATTTTATTTCCGAACATAATCAATCGTAGACCACATACTGATATTTCAGTTGCCTTATTTACATTTCTGTAAATAGAAAAATTTCATTTCTTACTGAAAAAATGTAAATAGAGTACTGAAGTTAGTAATCTTATTCATTTTAAAAGATTTGCACTGAACATTTTAACTAACTTAGACGTTAGAGTATCCTTTTGTTATATAAAATAGCATAATAGTTTCACAGTACGTTGTTTCAAGACTTTCAGTGCCCTTCAAAAGAGAACGATTTAAATTGGACTGAATTAGTTAACATAATGGCACATTTTAGTCTTAATATCAGTTTTATAAATGATAAGAAAATCAGAAGATTACTGGTAGTGCAATGTGTTGATACCGAGGCGATAAAGTAGAAAAATGGCACAATTTGGATTGAAGGCATCTATAATTAAATATTACATAAGGAAATAGATTACTAAATAAATTTATTTTGATTCATTCTATTTTTTGATGGCTAGAACATTACAACTATTATTGTTTATAAGAGAGTTTGGTACATTCATCTGATTTTCGATTTGTTATATACCACCGCAAAGTTCATATTAAATCCCACAAATTGAATTTCCTTCTAAAACTCATAAATTCAAAACCAGAAAAAAATAATAATAAGACACAATTATGTGATATAAGACAAAGTTATTGTCAGCTATTTGTAAATATACTGCATGCTAAAAGTTAAATTAGGCTTATCGGAAATCTTCGGTTTTTATGTTCAAAATAAAACGAGTATATTAATGCACGGTATTAGTGGGATATATCTTATAAGATTCAATTGTTGGTATATTTCTAGCATTCTTTTCTAAGCTGATGTCACTTATTACATTAAAATGCTTTATTTTATAACACTTTTACATTTCTAGTTTTACTTAGAATTTCATTAGTTTATATGTATGGAGCGTTACACATTTATTTTTTTTAAACAATAGTATTTGTACAATTCGCTTCTTCGACACAGTTTCACAGTGCGAACGCTTTGGACTTTCTGAAACTTGATCGTGATTTGAAATCCATCTAAAGGTGGAAAAAGTTCGACTTATGAAAATAATACGTTACTTTTTTGTAACAATTACTTTTTCTCGCTGTAGAGTTATTAAATTATCATGCAACTTTAAAACATAATGTAAACATAAAATCGTAATCAGGTAAATTTAAGATAAATTGTTGCTTACCAGAGAATATGTCCAGGCTCTTCGTAAGTCCATTTTTACTATAATGAAATAAGCTGTTCCCTGAAAAAATCAACACAGTACGAATACACTTGTCGTTACGCATTAAATGCTGTCGATTTAGAAACCGAAAAGGAAAATAAATGCACGGTAATATTTATTTATTCGATTTCATGTTTATTTAGTTTTGCCCCCGAAGGAATTGTCCGGGCTGTAACTCTACCATCTATAATATTTTGAAATAACTTGGTATAAATGTTCACCATTATTAGGCGACGTGTCATGCGCAAGATAGCTCTAAGGTCAAGGTTTAACTTTGAGGTCAAATACAGGGTTTGTTTCGTATCCGATCCATAACTCAGGCATCAATGAAAAAAATTGAAATAACTAAGCATAAATGTTACCATAATAAGACGACGTGTTTTGAATAAGACCAATTACCATAGCTCCAATGTCAAGGTCACACTTAGAGGTCAAATGTTAACAGGGTCTGTATTGTCTCCGGTACACATCCTGTAAATGTTCCCTATACTAAGATGATGCGTTCCTTGTCTGGTCAATACCTATGCCATATATCAAGGGTTTGTAAAAAATGTGATCAAAATTCAAACCATATTGATTGGGTGTGTGACGCGGGTCTCTTAGGTCAAGGTCGTTCACAAAATGACGTTATTTTTTTCTGTTTTTTTTTCTTTAATTTTTTAATCAAATTTGTTTTAATAAGTGGAAGTCAAAGACAATGTCACGATGGTTAACATCCATACTGTTTATTATCAAAAAATGTCAGTAACATAGGACAAAATAAAAAAAAATCAGTTCGGACAAAATATGTAAAATAGCTTGGATTTAGATGACCAGCTTGGATTTCCACAAACAACTTAATTATCTCAAATGAAGCGTATAATATCTATCAAAAACTATGCCAAGTCTCGTGGTTTTAACAGGAGATGCACAAGTCCCCCTTTTATGCACGGATTTCTGGACTAGTGAGGGTAAATGTAAATTATATTTAAAGTGTCCAAATTTAAACAAATCACTAGTCAAAGAAATTCGTGAAAAAAGGGGCGAATTGTGCACCTTCTGTGAAAAAGCATGAGACTTGGAATAGCAGTAGATAAATATTATACTCTTCATTTAAAACTTGGTAGCGGCCTGTGGAAACCAAGAATGAAAATCCAAGATGACCGCCATAATTCAGCATACTAAGAAACTGGCAAAACAAGTATGTGCATATTGTAAAAAGACTTTTGAATAATAATGGAATATATACTAGTACTACGCTTCAAATAAATTTGCAATTAATATATATAAAAAATAACAAAAAAAAAAAATATAAAAAAAGCATATGGCCGCCAAAATCCAAGATGACGGCATCTTTTATTTTAATTACATCACGTAAAAGGATGTTACTTGGAACAATCATATAAGATATATACCCTTATATAAGCAAGACAAAAACTATTAGGGCTGTCATATTGCAAGAAGGCCAGCACCATGACTAAAGATTCATTTTTGGCAGCTGTTTGTATTTTATATAAGCCATTCTATTTTATTTAACATAAGGATACTCTAACGTCTCAGTTTGTTAAAATGGTATGTTCAGTGCAAATCTTTTATTATGAATAAGATTAATAACTTCAGTACTCTGTTTACATTTTTTCAGTGAGAAATGAATTTTTCTATTTACAGAAATGTAAATAAGGCAGCTGAAATATCAGTATGTGGTCTGCGATTGATTATGTTCGGAAATAAAATGTAAACACACAGCAGTATAATTATCGAGCGAACTATAGTATCTGGAATTAATTTGGGTTCACGTCTAAGGCGAATATTGCTTAAACGTTATCTGCTGTTTCATTCGCAACAAAATTCAAGATGTAAATAATGCACACTATCTGAAAAATGTCTGTACTTCTACAGTTACCACTGGTAGACTACAAGATACTTGTGCAAGTTACAACTGGTAAATGGCAAGATCCCACTGGTAAAGGACATGTTACTACCGCAAGATACTACTACTAAATGACTAGTTACCACTGGTAAACGACAAGCTATTGCAGCAATATACAACTAGTAAATAACAATTTACCAATGGTAAACGACAGATTATTAATACTGAAAAACAAGTTGCCACTTGTAAACGACCTGTAACTACTGCAAGTTACTAGTGGTAAATGACAAGTTACCACTGGTAAACGACAGGTTATTGGAAAACAATAAGCTACTACTGCAAGTTACCACTGGTAAATGCCAAGTTTCCACTGGTAAACGACAAAATACTACTGCAAGTTACCACTGGTAAATGACATTTTACTACATCATATCACCACTGGTAAATGGCAAGTTACCACTGGTAAACAACAAACTGCTACTACATGTTACAATTGGCAAATGACAGGTTACTACTTCACATTATCAGTGGTAAATGACAACTTACCACTGGTAAACGACAGATTAATAATGCAAGTAACCACTCGTAAATGACAAGTAACCAATGGTAAACAACAGGTTAATACTACAAGTTTCTCCTACCTAGTGACAAGTTTTCAATGATGAACAATGAGTTACGACTGTAAGTAACTGCTGGTAAATGACAAGTCACACATGGAAAACGCGTGTTGCACATAAGAGCATTTCTGCAAGTAACTTGTACTAAATGTTAAGTTAACACTGTAAAACGGCAGGTTACTGCTTCAGTGTACTGCTGGCTAGTGACAAGTTACCACTGGTAAACAACAGGTAACTACTGCAGGTTGCCACTGGTAAATGACAGGTACCTATACATACCATGTATGAATATGTCCAAAGTTTTTAATTAAAACTACTTACAAGTATGATGCCATTAGACATTACCAAAATTGTTTTATGCGTTAGTGTGCCGGCCAATACATAGCTGTCCCGATCTTGGGAACAGAGTGAAGTTGTTGGACTCTGGGTAGATAGTGCTTGAATTATCAGGACTGCTCTGGATGCCGTGAACAAGTCATATTTTGAGAAAATTACCGGATTTTGATCTAAGACTTTGACCCCTAGCCGACCGCTTTCAAATTCAACTTGACCATTTTCCTCTAGGTAATAGCTGGCCCTTTGCAACAAGGTATCATTTATGAAAATAAGATACAACGCCCCTGACAAGGCACATCCGTCTACTTTATGTATTAAGAAGAATGCATATTTTTAAGAAAATGGTACATTATTAGACGGTCCCCCGACGAAAGCATGGGTGGTAAAAGAAACTATTATCTGTTTTAATATACAATGTTTGGATGTGAATTTATCCAAGTTATTTCCTTGATTTATCCTTTCTACAATTATATGGGGTTGATGAAAAACACGAAGAAAAAGAACGGTTATTTCCCAAAATTACGTAAAGACGAAGGAAGAGATGTTGATATTATCTTATAAACTTTCAATTATATTGATACTTTTGATTATAGCTACATTTTTATTTGCTGTTATTTATCCAAAGTAGATATTTTATAAGCACTTTTGACTGATTGAACTAAGCGGCGACTGCCAAGTTGAAACTAGTAACCGGCTTTCCACCTGTGTCTGGCAAAATGCGCTTTATTCTTTATTTTATGCTGTTGGTGCTTAAATTAGGCATGGTTTGCCTGTTGTAGAAAACAATAGATGTTATTCATATGTCAATAATATTATAAAAAGTAAAAGAAAAATATCGGAAAAAGAGATTTTTTTACTGGAAATGCGCGAATGGGGAAAGCGCAGGTGTTCCAAGTCTTTTAAAATAGAACATGTCAATAGAGTATACCACAAGGCATTTCACGAATCCATTTTGGGGAAGTAAAACAATGTGTTTTTAAATGTTTACAAAATTATTGGATTGCTTCAGGATGCAGGGACAAAAAAGCAATGCCATTGCACAGTCATCAGTGTTTTTCGTAGTTGCAGCATGTCTTTATACGCAAATCATATGGAAATCGACGGATCTATTTTTTTATAATACGCTTTTTAGAAAAGTATTTGAAATTTGATCACAAATGGGTAAATGGAGACATATTTATGCTGTTATGGCAGTCCAACAAAAGTTTTCTCAAATCAAGTTCCTGCAAACGCCCGAGAATACGACGTAGTTTATTCCTCAGTATGTGCATCATGGCACAACCAATTTCCGAGAAATTACGCTAACTAACTATTCAGGTTTGTTCACATGCATGCATATTGCACCATAATTACTATTATCATAAATGCTTTGACGGTCATATTACGTTTCTGATTTATTAATAAATCCATGACATATCTATTTTTAAGGTCCTCGGTGTCATGCTGTAAATCTAGAAAAGAGGAGGCTAGCCGTGCGGCAAAAAGACGCCTATCCTGCATTTTAGCCGTCCGGTAACGAGTGATTTTCAGAGGATTTTCTAGCCGTCCAGTAACTGACATCCTATTTGTTGTGTATTCATTTTATACAGTATATTTTAACGTGGAATAGATTGTTGATTTTTCAGTAAATTCGCACACAAAAATTTGTGACAATTCTTCTGTTTGAACACAAAGAAAAGAATCACACCATTCTAATTCGTTTCATTGTTGTGTTTATACCAAAGTTTACCCTAGATACCTAAAAAAACACACTTCCCCGGGCACCTGAGAATCCGTCCATGCCCTTATTGTCGGTGAAAGATTATGGTAAAATATATTGTTTTCAGTTTCACTTAACTTTAATTGGACAAAATTAAGAAATGGAAAAATGAAAGAAGCTTAAGTTGCTGAATGAAATACGGTTATTCGGTTAATATAAACACATTTACAATCTTTTTAAATCAAATGCATTATTATTTCTTAATTTTTAGCTGGCCGACGAAGGTATATTTACTGTGAAATCATTATTATTCATGGGGGATTAATTTTCGTGGATTTCGTGGTTGAGCTCAACCACGAATTTAAGTCCCAACGAACAAATTATGCCCATGATAATTTTTAATTGTACGCAAAGTCGCCGAAATTGACACCATAGCCGTTCTGATCCCTAGTTGTATGCATATTTTAATGTCATGTAGTAAAATACTACGACTTTGGAACTATTAAATATTACATATTAATTGTAAGATTTGTATCCGATGCATTTATACCTAATTCAGATTACACGTTTCACGGCAGGAAATAACACATGCACAAGTTCAACAGCTTGTAATTTTAGATGCAGACGCGCATTCCTTTTGCCAAAAAAAGTCGGACCAGTTTATAATAGTTTATGTAAGAATTATTATGGTTATACTAGCACTACATTATTTAAATCTTTAATAGTATGTTTTAATTTGCGGTAAAACAAGTAGTTCTTGTTTAAAACGCGATCAAATGATCAACTTTATATTTGTTTCGATTATGAATGCTAATTGTGCAAGGTGCTACGGTTTTGACACATTTTAATTGGCGCCGAATTTTCTCATTGAATAATTCACAGTTCTAAAAAGTTTTACAAATTAGGGTTCGTATAATTATAGATAACGCAGTCGTTAATTGGCACATGATCACTCGCTAATCTCCCGCGGCGTTGATTGCAAATTCGGTAACCATGGTAGCGCTGTTTGACACGTGTAGGTTTCACATGTAAGGACAGAAGTACTAGTAGATCTATTCCTGTGGAAATTATGATTTCTTTTTGATTTTTTTTTCAAAAATTGAAAATCCACGAATTTACGTCCCCACGAAACAGCCGTTTTGGTCAAAACCACGAAATTTCGTACCGACGAAATTAAATGATTTCACAGTATCACACACACACACACACACACGCACACACACATATAAAATAAAGAAAAATAAATAAATAAAACAACCAACTAATATTGTTTATGAAATTGAATCAAACAAACTACATTTTCGGGAATTATTGATGCACAACAACGTGTCTTTCGGAAGGATCAATACATTAGGCACATTTGTCAAGGGCACAAATCTGACACCAAGTTTGGAATTATATCTTAATTTCAGAGATTTAAAATAAAGTAAACCTACAAAAACATGTGTAACAGTTCTGTTTATAACCCTTGCATAAGTAATATATTCATTTCAAGTGCTCAAAGTTTAATATTTTTGTTTACCGTCGGTATTTTAAGTCTTGAAACATGACATTCTGAGCTATTTTCATATTAACATCCTATGATATGATGAATTTTGCGCGGCGACATCGAATAACAATGGCGGCATCCATAACGTTTTAGGTGGCAGCGCCTACGAGTTGAACCGCGAGAGGTGTACTGAACGAGGACCAGAAATGGACAGGAATATTAGTTCCCGCTATAAATTTACTTTTCATTTATATTGACCTGAAAAATGACTGGAGTGGCCCTTCCTGAAATACAGAAGCCATCATGAAACGAACCTGCTTCTTTACCGCCAAACTAATAACCTGTCCAGAACGTATTTTTTTTGCGCAGGCGTGCACGACCGTATCATTTCAAAGTTACCAAAAGTATCCACATTATGTTAAAAAAGAGGTTCTTACAACTTTGTACTATATAGATTTTTTGGGTTTTTTTCGTTGTTGTTTTTTTTTTTTTCTTTTTTTATTCAATGCGATTTTTCTAACGGACAGCAATATTACACCAGACGACTTAGTTTTGTTTTGTTAACGACGCTTTCTATAAAAGATAGGTTCTTATACGAAACATTGTGACAAGGATGGACGTACCGGCGACAATAACTATCAGAACAAATCAACACCCTTCACAATATTTATTTACAAATTTATTTACAAAAAATGATTATTAACAATCAATAAATGATAAATAGAAAAAAAAATGATGATAAGGAAGAAGAAAAAAATCAGAGTTCAGTACCGCTAGAAACAAAGTTCTATCACTGACAGTTTCGTTGTAACGTGACGTGGCACAGATGTTTCAGTTAATTTCGAACTTTTAGTAGCACACAAAATATAACATATCTTCAAGTCAAGTCCCTTTAAACCGTGAATACGTTGACTCCGTTTTGGCTCCCTATGATGGTAGGTGATTGCATCCCTGAGCTATACTTCAGAGGATAACAAAAGTCATCGTCTTTGCGGTTTACGGCACAACCATGGGACGGAAGTTCTGCGCTGGGAAAATCACATCCAGGCGAGTGAAGACAAATGAACCTCGGGCATTGTACTTTCGGGTTGTGACATCATCACCAGGTAAAATCGTCTGGCGGAAGAAGCTAAAATATATAACATATGGTAAGCACCATAGCAAAACAAATGAGTCAGGGCATAAAACTGCTCCTTTGGGTACAACAAACCTCCGTAGGCTCCCATAAATAATACGTGCTACTTAATAATACAAAATATATGTGCTACTAAGTTCATACGTCACGTGATTAAAATACGTCACTTATTACTTCCATTATTACAAAAATTAATTACTTAAGACTAAAGTTAAAATATGAAAAATATATGAAAAGTTTATGATGAAAAATTATAGATACGGAAATGATAAACTGCAGCTATTATTTACAACTACAAATTAACACAATGCAATGCGAAATAAACGTTATTCGAAAGCTAGCATGAATATAATATCAAATGCCATACAACAAAACGGACATTGTATGTATATGCTATAGACTGGCACACAATTTCAAATTACAATAACATATTACATAAATGGTACTAGACTTGCCATATAGATTTAACATTACAGTGCAATGCAGTATCGGCGTTCCATAACAACGAAATGTTTGACATATGTTTTTGAAAAAAAGTACGTTACAATTATCATGTTACAAATTTCAGTTTAAATCTTACATCTTAAATAAACGAAACATTTTAGAATCCTCTTTCGAAATAATTTATAAAAGTCTGAAAAATTAATAAATAGTCCTGACATACCGAAACTAGCCAATATCACATGCCGAAAAGTAAATGTTACAGAATTCTGTAGAATGACCAAAAATTACCAAATAAAAATCGTAATTCAAAAATCATACAAAAATCTAATAAATAAACTTCTTACCTCGATCGAGCATAAATTTCTAACAAGAAAAATTAGTCTGACACAGATTCGTCTAATGTCGAAATGTGGTGTGCGCTAGTCATATTTAGTCTAGTCTATTTGTAGGGTAATGTCCCGCCAAATACTAAATTTCATGGGATTCACGGCTTATGCGTGAGCTCCAACTATTTGCTTTTCCACGGGAATCATGATATAGCCGGAAAATCTGACTACTTTGGCGCGGATTGAACTTGACAATTTGAGGCCCGTTATAGTGGTTTTGGGGATAAAACCATGAATTACTGAAGTTTATAAAATAACAACTTTCTCATTACTGAACCGAATTTAATAAAGTTTATATGAAAATTTAAGTTATGAAATACAGAAAAAATATTAGAGGTATTTTATGCGTAAAATCAGACATTTACCTCAATAACTCAAAAATTTACCAAAAAGATGATGCAATACCTGCATTTACACTACAGATACAATAAGGCCCGTATGTCAGTTTGTGACAAACATAACCATTGAAAACTATGAGTAAAAATTCCATTACATCTAGAAAAATATTATAAATATCTGATGTAAGTATGGTAATTCGCGCTTTTGCACTCGTCGGCAACATGAACCTAACTATGTAAGCTCGTCAATGCAGCAATCGTCAGTCGATTAATTGTCATCATACCTTGTGATGCAAACTGACAAAGACTGTAAATGTAATTGTCGGCCAGTGAAATTCGGGGGTTAATTGAAAGAAATAGACGTTCGGGGTTTAATTTAAAGTGCTGCTCTGTCACGCGAATGCAGTTTGGGTAAGTGTTCTGCAGCTGATCGGAACTTAAAAAAAGATATTCAGCTGAGTGGAATAAAAAAATGTCGGAGCACGATGTTAAGCAGGTTGGTTGAGAGACAGCAAACAAACCTAATTTTAAGTTTTTCCTGGCGCCTGATACGCCTTCATTAGCTCGACTATCCATAGAATAGTCTAGCTATTCTACTCACCCTGGCGTCGGCGTCGGTGTCGGCGTCACACCTTGATTAAAGTTTTGCATGCAAGAACATACAGCAATCATTTAAAGGCATATTGCTTTGAAACTGACTTTTTCTTTTTGTA